>NW_025776621.1:0-24828 GCF_021130785.1 Homalodisca vitripennis | reverse complement strand
CAGTATATCTTATGAACAAATTTATATTTATACATTCTCAAACTTAATCTATACATACTTGTACGCAGGATTAGATTTGATGGTGTAGCGTAATCTCTCCAAGAGATTTTGCTGAAGTTGAATATCCCTACAAATAATATTCAGTTATATCCTGAAAGATTGCATTTTTACCTATCTCTCTGCAGAATAGGTCATTGAAAATTCATTTGTACATACGTAATATAGAGTTCAACGAAGCTCCTCACGAGATTAGCTGAGCGTTAGCGAAGCCTATCACTCAAGAGGCTTGCAAAATACTCTTTTATCTATATAGGGATAGGAAAACACGTATGTTTATCTGTGTATTTATCTGTGTGTAATATCTTAAGATATTACACTTAGTGATTATGAAAGTACCTAAAATAACAATTACAATATTAAGAAGATGATTTTAGTAGTTTTATTAATTATTGCTTATACCTGAAGCGAGTCATCAGTTCTTACGTTTCATTTGCTACGGAAGGTCTGTATTAGATATACACAAATAGTATATACACTACATATTTTTGTATTAGTTGGTGACACAGGTAGAATTTGTTAGTAACTTGCTGTATTTCAATAAACTATCAACGAATCCAGAAAATCAGAGATTTGTGAACTGAGAAACTGTTTGATTAACGGCAACGTGTTTGTTTCCTAAATAGGTTTACACTCGATTACATTGCTGTCTCAGCCTACATTAGCGCATCTGATGGCGTCGTCGCCCACGGTTTGACTTAGTAGGTGTCATGAATTTTGCTTATTAGGTGACAATTTTACTATAAAATACAACAAAGTAAATGTACATACAAAGTATTGTATTGCATGGTCATTGGGTTAAATTTACCCCTACTAGAATTATAATCTAAAACTTGTAATAGATCACATTTTTATTAGAAGCAAAAACATAAACTCCCTTACAAATGCAGTTTTTGGTCATGGTACTAAACAACATTGTTTTTTTTTTGGACTTAGTAAATAACAATGTGTACAACCAGTCCTAATGTAAATGCGAAATACAAATTAATGATAAGTTTCAAGTTGATTATAATTTAGTTAAAGAGAAGTTACTAATAGGTACATATTCTACAATGATAATAATGTAAATATTTGGTATTGTAAATTTAATGAGATTCTTTGTACGATTGTAGCTTTAAGATGTCAAAAGGTAAGCAGGGAAAATAAATACGGAAATCCAAATCATTGAGCCCATGGATGGCTCTTGATGTTTTGAATAGTATTAATGGACGTAAGAAGCTTTACAAAAATAATAAACAAAGATTGTATGTCACAGCATTTTAAAATTATTTCAGTTAGTATAGTATATCGATTTGAATCAAAAATTTTTATTGTAAAAAAAACCAAAATTAATCAAAATTTTTTAGAATTAACATAGAAGTATCTCGGCAGTGGAAAATAATAAAATAGTTTTACAAGTTAAGACTCAGCAAAAGTATTGACAGTATTAAATTGGGCAGAAGGTACTATTGTAACGGATCCATGCGTTATCGCGGACGAGATAAGATTACCTTATCTCCTACCGTCTGACCGTCCTGTACAGTCCTGACAACCAAACCTACTTCCAATACGCACTTTCCCCAACAATCTTTTTTATTGCGCCAACTACAGAGGACAAGTAAAGTCAGTAGTGAGAAGTCAAAAAAATAAAAAATCTACAGGATATGATAATATTTCTGCAAAACTATTGAAATGTATTGTTGATGATGTAGCGCCAGTACTCACTTATAATATCAATGACAGTTTTAGTCAGAGTATATTTCCAGAAAGCCTCAAAAATTGTGTGTGTACCAATTTCTCAAAAGTACTTCTTCAAAATTGGAATATATATGTCCAATTACCATATTCACACCTTATATTTTCTCAATGATGTATTTGATTTCCGATTATTTGAATTTCATCTCTAAACTCAATAGTACACCAACCATCTTATAAAAAGAGAGTTAAATTTTTAAATGATAAAAACTTAAAAACTTAAACTAGTACCTTTAGAAAGTAACCTTATACATTTTTGGAAACAAGGATACAGTTTTGAGCTATAATAAGAATCCAAAAGGTATTTTATAGTTAAAACAATTAATATTACTTGTATGCAGCAATTTTTCAAGTTGCTCTGATTGTCTAAGAGCTTTACTATCACAATAATAATTATTATAATTTGCTTCCACCATGTATTTGGGTAGCTCTGTCCAAAGTAGATCTCGTGTTTTTACACGGGGAAACGCAACAACCGCCATCTGCAGCCGAGTGTAAAATGAAAAAGTCTCGTGTAGAATTTTACACTCTAGCAGTCACCCCGCCAACATTAGTTTGTGTCAAACAATGGTTTGTACGTATGTAAAACCTTGTTTGTTCTAGTCCATGAGCAATATATGATTGTATTGTACTGATTTGTACGCGATTCATGTTTCCAACAATGTAATTAACAATAATCGAGTATACTTTCGTTACCAGGTAAGGAAAAGGGTCTCATGAATCGCTCAACCCTTGAACACTTTGCGTTTTAGATGAGTTTACTCAAATAGTTTAATTTTTTTAAATCCGCTTCATAAATATTTTGACCTTTTCTTTATGTTTTTAAGAGTACTTATTTCAATAAAAAGTTGGTTAAAAATGTGTTTCCAGATTTCATTTATACGATACATAATTCCATTGACGTAAATACTAAAGTACAAAAAACTATCGGCATATCTCTGAAAAGTAAATCAAGATTAACAATAAAACAGTCAGTTAACCGTAACCAAGTCATCTCATAACGAGATACAATTTAGTTTATTTTTTCCTAAGACTTGTTTTATACCGGTGGTTTATCCGCAAATTTCCACATATGACTTTGTAGAATAGTTTTTATTAAAGTGATTAATTTTAATCTTGGATGCTAGATAGTGTATTATAAAATACTAGCACAAGTACTCCTACCTACTAGATGAGGGATGTATTTTTAATTCTTTAACTATATACTTCCTAAATTTTCCATTTTTATAAGAAAATATATTTTATGATTTTTAAAACGTACCTGAATTATTATGCACCAGTTAAATAGGATTCAAAAAAATTGTATCAACGATCAAACTTATTAAATATTGGTTCTTATTAATAAAAATGTTTTTATTCATTTGCTGTTTCTAATTCAGGAGGGATAGACTTTTGACAGTATGAGTATATTTTCCAATAGCTATAACTTTTATATTTACATTTTCAAAAACTACATGCATTTTTAGACTTAACAAAATTAATTTCATTTAGAAACTTGTTCAAACATCAAATGATGAAATTTGATGATATAATTAGGTAGCATAATTACGGATATTTTGACCATCGGTACGTGATTCAACACCAAAATTCAACATTTAGGAAAGTAGTATCTGTCCTCATCATCAGGCTTCAAACTCTACAAGTTTTATTGAAAATTCTAATATTATTTTCCAAGGAATGTTTTATATAACTTAGTACATCGTTAGCAGAACAATTTTAAATGAGAGTTATTTATTCTTCAAGATCGAATTATCCAAATAATATTATAAATGCGGTGTCCTTGTTGTTTGTTTTCCTTTCACGCATATTACTATAACTATTTAACAGATATTACTGAAATTTTACATAAACATTTTGATGGTCCCTACATGAATATAAGCTTACTCTTATTTCGAAACTCTATTTTTGTTAAGCCTCTGTGATCCGTAAAAGCAGCAAAAATTCCCAACTTCGTCTTAAAGTTGTGCAACATTAATTAAAAGATCCTGTTAAATTTTTAATCAACAATTGTGTGTTATTTTATATTATGACAACACGACCAATATAAAATAGATACATAGGCTTTACAAATTTATATTCGCATCTTATTATTTCTGTACTAATTTACACACATATATCAGCAAACGAATTAATTACTTCTATCTTCCTCCAATTTCTGCTGGCCATCCAATGGATGTTATATTATGTACAAATTACAACTAAAAAATTTGCTTTTTAACTATATGTACAAATATGCTTATTAGCTATTACTTTTACATTTATGATGATTTTTATGTTAACAGCAATAGCCTGATTTAGGTTCCATTAAGACTGAATCACAAAAAGTACTTGATCCTCGGGGATTCGAATCCGGATATCTCACTTGCCAGGTGGGCGTGCTAGGCAATTTACCACAGAGCTCTTACTTTGTGCGATTCAATTATTTTATTTATATTATTATATATTAATTTACTAAACCTGTCATGTATGGATTAATATACAGTTATTTGGACTTTTGTAACATGGCCATCTTAATAGGAATGTTTATAGATCGCTCACTATTATTTAAATGTCACTATTAGGAGATAACGTTACAAAGAACTCATTATTGCCGACGACAAGGGAGCTACAACAGAGAGCTATGTATCCCTGGGCTGACATTCGCTATAATTGTGTAATTGGAACCTTTATAGATCCATGTTTATCTTTAAACGGCGATCTAATCTTAAAAGTAACACAAAATACGTAGTTTATAATTTTTTTATATTTAATTATTATCATCACTGTTTTACGTCCCCCAAAATAACCTTAATAACGGTCAGAGACCTTGCAAACTTAAAATATATTTAAGTGTATTAAGAACGCACTTATGTAAAGTAACAGTGCGTACGGAAAATCTTAGAAATTTTACGTCAAATGTGTTATAGTTACTATAAAAGTAATGAAAATATGGAAAAGATTCTATCAAACAATTGAAGGAGAGTGTTGTAGAAGCGGTGGCACCTACAATGTTTACCCCATTTAATTCACCTTATTAAATACCATGGAGACCTCAAAAAACGTCTCTCTCATCTTTATTATAACAAATAAAAAAAGTAATTTAGCCACCTCAGAGAGTACTTCCTCTAAGGATCCGACATGTTATACCTAAACTTCTTAATAAATTATAGAGACGCATAAATTCAGCACAAAGTTTTCGTGTTTGGCTGAAGTGGATAAGAGATAACCTAGGAATTGGTTATCTTGGTACCCATCTATCACTGTGGTAAGCAAACATTTGAGCTAAGAGACCCGTTTATTATCGGACACAATCGAATAGATCGGTGCCAGTTTCCAACCAGTACCGCACAACTGTTTTGTAACCACAGTCCTGCCATCACTGGTATGAAAGCTTCTTCCAACGCGTTGTATGTTTAGCATCATGATGCTGACAACGCCGTTAAAATAGTAGCAGTACCGATAAATGACCTTGAATGTTGAAAGATGAGTCCCTACAGTATTCTTGTAAGGAGTCGGTTACTTTAGATGTGAGCAAAGTAAGAATAACCCCAATTTGGACATGTAAGAAAATGAGAACCCATCAAGGCTGATGAGGAAATTTGGATCTCCCTGAGTTTAAAGTCTGGCCACTACGCCTTCCGTGATACTTCGTGAATAGCTGCTGTAGCGCCTAGAATGTAACAAAATATATAAGCGATTCATAAGTTTTACTGCATCATCTATTTTATTTTTAACCATCATAATAATGCTGATGTTTCATTTTAATTACACGATCGACATCATATATTGGGTCATACCATTATTAACAGCTGTAAAAAAGAATATTTTAACGATGCCATATCGGTATGACAGCGGAAATGATTATGGACGATATTCCACAACAAATTCGTTTGATTTCAGTATTAAAAATTGTCTTTAAAATCTGTCCGTCCAATGGTTCCAAAATATATATTTATTTATAATTAGTGTAATATTTAGTTTAGAATATAGAAACTTAATACGAAGATTTTATTATAAGCTTCGCTAACGTCTAGCCAATAGAGTACTAAACAAGTTGAAAATATATTTATTCATTATTCATTGTAAAATCATTAGTTTATTCTACATTTAACAAATGTTGAAATTTAGCTGCAAGATGGAACATGGCAGTAGAAGTTTGATAAAAATTCAATTGCAGGAGCCCGCATCAATCAGCCTCGACCTCCAGGCTGGTTATCCATCAACCTGCAGACCTCACGTAGCAGTATAACACATGTCCAAGTCTGTCAGTTACCCTTACTTAGTCTTACAAATAAACTGAACTATGTATATTTTAAAAAGTGACGTTAATAGTTTAGACAATAAGAAAGGATTTAATTAAAATGTATTAGATTAAGAATGCAAACCAGATTGGGGAAAATGTCAAGTAGATGAACTTAGAGATGATCCACGGGAAAATTTAGAATGCTATTTTTAAATTCATTTATTATAATATATCCTGGTAGTAAAAAAATTTCGACTCCATATATTAACTATAATATGGTTACAATGCTATATACCCTACTGAACTCTTGAATATGAGTGAACTGAATCTCAGATCATTTTCTCACCAAACTTATTAATGAGTGTTACCCCTTCCTTTTAAATGAATTTTAAGTTACGTATGGATGATTTCAAAGAAAACGATTTACTTAATCAGCAATAAAAAGTGTTACATTTCATAGGATAATTAATTTTGGCATAAAAATCTCAATAAAGTATCTTATAATAATTTATGCAATATAACTTATATTAGTACCTTAAATTAAGGGGTTTATAAAAACATTCTGTGTATAGGTGCCATAACTTTATATTGTATTTTACTATTATTAGTGGTCTTCATCACAAACTTATATTTAGCATAATACGTTTTAATTAAAAAAACATTAATCTAGCGGAATATTTATGAAAATAAAGGCCACAAATACAAAATCAATATATTTACATGATGTAATGAGAATTATTTATAGTCACACACCAATATGATTGGTCAATCTCAATTTTTTATCCATCGAATAAAAACGTGTGTTTTTTTTTTTAGTTGCTGTCACTAAATAACTGAATTTATGAATTCAGCTTGAGATATGACTTTATTTTCCAATTCGTTCATGTTATTATTTTTCTTTGAAGTACAGCTGAACAGTACAAGCCGATGATTTAAAAAGCATAAAACTTCAATTTAGTTTTAAGACAAACACATTTTAGTACACTAACTCGGAGGACGCTGTTGATGCTAGATTTGTAATTATACTTTAAGATCTATATGTGCCAAACTAATTATTGCTCTCCAACGATTCTATCAACTCATTACATCCTCATACTACTTATTCAATTGACTCATAAAACACACTCCTAATATTGAGAACGACTCTAAGATGCCACCCTGATGTAGATACTATAATTAGAAATGCCCACACACCATTAGCCAAGTCACTGCACTGTTTTAAGTGTCAATGCCCTTATTGGTACCTATCGTAACTATGATTACCTGGTAAAACTGGTCTCGACAAATATTCATCATCCTATTAATAACCTAAACTAAGTGTGTAATTTGTGTAGTTAAAATTCTTCGTATTGTGATATTTTCTTGAAAGCTAAGGGTCGTCTTTTATCTTATATTCATAGGTTTTATTATAATTGTAAGCTAGAGAGATGGTTTTATTACTTGCATACAAACATACTATAGGCCTACAAATGCAGGTATCAATGTTCCGACAATCCCTGTTCGCTGACTGGTTAGTTTTCAGTCAATAACAAGCAATAAACTAGTTATATGAGTTCTTCTTATTTTACGAAATTTTCCATCACGCTGTGACAGTGTGACGAGAGACTTGTGACAGCTCATGTTTTCTACACCTCTCGTCACGATTAAAACCACTACGTCACCCCACACCGTGTTCTGGCGTGTTGTCGTCATTTTTTATTATAAATAAATGTGTATTTTTTAAGAATCCGTAGTTTCTATTTGTAAACTATATAGGCTTGATAGTGTTTTACATCCAGGAACGATTTTATTTATTTAACAGACTAACTGCTTCGTCGTAATTATATAGCAACTGCATTTATACCACATTACAAGGTAGGTTTAATCTAAACCACACGTCGTGTAACAGTCCTCACTGGGTTTGGATTCCAAATGACAAGAGTATATATCTTTTAATGAGCTGTAAATAGACGGATAGGATAATAATCGGAAGACAAAATTACAACTTCCAATCAGAGAGAAGATATACTTGGCAACTTATTGAGTAACAGGGGCCAATAACACTAACCAAAATCCTCTGGATGATTTTTGTTTATACAGCATTTTCATGCCTTTCTATAGGTATCTTCTGAATTGCTAGGCTACATTTGTAACTTTACCACATATCACGTGTACTTAGATCGCTTAGAATGTATTTATTTGGTATTTATTATTTTACCGCAATTGCTACAGCTCAGTCAAATATCATAATGGGACATGCCCGTCATCAAAAATAGGTTGTTAATATATACATTTCTTCATTAAGTTATTTCCGAAATGTCATAGCCTAATTGGTTCTAAAAATATCTAGCGAAAAACATATATACAACAACAAAAACATACAGAAGTGAAAACTGAAAATCGAAAGACATGACAGAACGAAACTAGTCTTACCGATCGATACGACAAAGTTACCTCATTACATGTTATAAATTATCGATTGTGCTCAGCCAAATATAATGTAACGTACATTATCATTTTCCAGCTACTCGAGTGACAGGCCCTGGTAACAATAAGCCAGTTGACTATGAGTAACATCTGACCCTCAAAATCACTTTGAAATAAAAATAATCAACGAGATAACTTATAATTTTAAGCAAATAAGGTTCTGAACGTGTGAATATACATTATTTTGTTAAAAATGTCACTTGTACATTGAGAACTAAAAGCAAATTTAATAGGCGTTATAAAAATACTTTTGCACAACAATAATACTAATTTTACATATATTTTACACAGGTAAATTTCAAAATTAACCTACTAACTGATAAATTGTATTTAAAAATAGGTTAAAAAAATAGTAGTATTACTAATCTGAATTAAAAAATATTGAAATAATCCACAAAACAGGTATTATTTATTAATTTATAACGTTAAAAATTTCTAAACCTTATGAAAAATAAAACATTAATTGTTATTAATTAGGGTTATAATATTTAAGCTTAGTCAATATACAGAGACAGATGTGTAGTAGTCTTAATTCAAGGGAGGAGCATGTGAAGGGGTGAGTAAGTGAGAACCCTTATTGTTTAATAATTCATGCCACTGCGGATAAACATGCACTGACGAAACCAGGAATCACCAAGAGTAGGTCTTTGTATTAGCCGCTCTGCTACTTTATATCTCAACATATGTGAAGTCTGGTAACAATACTAGAATTACTACTGCAATGGTACTGCCAAACCGCTACAAACTTTTTCATTAAGTGGTACAACATATTATATACACTTTTTATACTATAAATTTTCCAGTCGCAATCTTTTTCTCCCCTTTTTTGAAGATATTAGGAATATAGAACCTTTCCTAAGATGTCACTCTCTGTCGAGTTTTGTCCATGTATTGGAATTTACGGTTGAAAAATCATCGGTTAAAAAGCACTAATCGCTGACTTTTGTGGGAAATCTTTACACTGATCGAGTGATTAGATAATCTAACCAAATTATCTATGTTTACGTATACTGTAACACGACTCAACGTTTCGATAACTTTTATCTCTTATCGTCATCATTTTTAAACTCTAAAACATGAAATTAATCAAATTAAAAATGTTACAATTCAAAACAAGATGGAAATCAACATATTGAAGATAAAGTTGATATATAAAAAGTGGTACGATAATATCCATAAACATATACATCTTCTGTTTATCCAGGTTTTAACTAAGAGCACGCAAAACCATATATCCATGACACATCGCCAATTCCAAACTGAGAGAAAGGATTTATTAGACGATAGAAAGCTACCAACCTATGGTCCTGCGGCGGAAGAAACTGGCAGCTCTTCAATTATCGGTCCAATATGCAACCTCTGAGGTATCCCGATTTCTTTATTTTCTAACAAAATATTGATAAGCGACAATCAAAATATTAAGAACACTATAACACACATATTGGGTTGTGCCTTTTCTTGTTGACATCACCTGCTCCTAACGGAGTCTAAATAATGTATAATACTAGTGGGTAATACTAAGTTGATCGTTTTGTATACAAGAATTGTACAGTTTTAGTTTTATAAACTGACTTACATACATGAAATTTTGCAGACACTCCATTTTGTAAAGGCAACATCAATTTAGATGATGGTTTATGTCACTTATTGGGATTTGGTTGATTCTTAGTGAATTTTTGAAGTGAAAACTTCTTTAGGCGCGTTTGAGCGTTTTGGTAGAGGGTAAAATCCTCGGTTCGCGTCACCGACATGCTAATGATACTAACCTGCATGAAAAAGTCAGTCTCGCTGTGTTTTTTAACCGTAGACTTAGCCGCGGACTACTAACCTGCATGAAAAAGTCAGTCTCGCTGTGTTAAAACTGTCCCGGCGGAGTATGAAAACAGACTGCGAAAATCAGTGACCTTTACGGCTTCCTCTCGCGATTTAAAAGTGAAGCCAATGTCGTACAATTCTGTAAGATGCGTCAAATTAAAGCTCTTAATATTGGCAATCTATTGGTTACATTTTTAAATATTAAAAAAAATTTCGAAATAATTTTTGGTTATTGTTTACATTGTACATAGCGTTTACAATGACAAGAAAAAAGTAGTAAGCGAGGATTTTTTTTTATTTTTTGGTCAAACAAAATTTGTCAGCGAGAAAGTTGTGTGTGAAAATAGATGAATATTTTTTTTTTGTAATTTATCATTTTTTTATTGGAAGTTTAGTTTAGCCTGTAGTAGCGTATGAAGTGATGAGTGAACGTTTCTGCCGGAAACTGTAGTTGGCGCATTGGCTCACTGATACCGTATTAACTCAATAAATTAGTTTATTGTGCAATAAAAATACCTTTACGAAAGAAGAAAAGAACCAAGTTAATTTAACTAATTTATTAGTTTTAAAAATATTGTGGGTTTAATTGTTATTGCAATTATATACTTTATCCGTAGCAATAACTGTATTATTTACAAACGATGTTCAACTCACTGTTGTTCACTCGGTGTTTACTCACTTGTATTCTATGTTTAACTAACTATTAATATTGAGCAATTACAACATATTTTTATACAGATAAATGAATAATGAAAACAACGAATATATTTTTAAACATTTTTAATATTTGTACGAATATTTGTATTTAAAATTTAGCATTATTCATTTTAATTATGTTTTTAATATTTAACCTCTTCATCATGAAATGAGTATTATTACGGTATAAGGTTTATCTTACTAGCGTGGTAAAATAGATTTCTAGTTATTTGATAATATTTTTTCGTGGATTTTAAAATTGGAAAATTAAAAACGCGTCATATTGTTATTGTTGTTGTTGTGTATTGTTAATTACTCTCAACTTAATAGTTCCGTTTACACTTCTATCAGCAGTCCCACGACTGCTACTGTTTTTTTTTTTCACGTCTGATAACCATGATGGAACCGCAAAGCACGGAGAAGAAATAAATGTGTGTAAGACTAAGTATAAAATTGCATTTTAACATGTGATGTAGTAAAACATGAACAAATTTTCAGCTAGATGCCTCTTGCCTTTTAATTTTACTGCATTAATACATTCGAATTTGAAGAAACTGTATTAAGACACAAACAAGAATGAGGTTTTGTGATATTACTTGTCCATCTATAAAATGTGGCTGAGCTTCCTTGAAAGCCATCACTCAGTAGACTACCACACAACTTCTCTTTTGTCTGTCGGGAGATGTAGAAATATCTTATCACAATGACTGCCTCTTTATTCGCAGGACATCTAAAAGATGAAATGAACTGTACATATTGCTTTTAGTCGCAGCGACGATAGTTACGCGTCACGTGATATAGAATTTTGGTACCTTCTTTGTAAAATAAGTCATAAATGGAGTCTGCTTCAAATTTGAAATTTCTGAGGTTGTTCTCATTGCAGTAAACCCAGCTGTGGGCCATGCATACTGATAAATATAATAAATTTACACACATGCAATTTTCCTGAAATTTTCAAAGCACTTAGGATCTTAAAATTCTTGGGCACCTTCTTATTCTTACTTTACATAAACAATATTACTTCAATCATAAGGTATTCAAATATTTAGACGATATTTTACAAACATACGTTCACTGCTTCAGCGGTTCAGACTGTTGAGCAATCGGACGGACATCAGCGTGCTCAGAATTACTGTATTAGATTTATTTTTATTCTCAGACGTGATAAGCACGTTTCACTATTTTTTCAGCACTTATCACTCAGAAACTTCAAGAACTACGCCGACTTCACACTCTTTTCCATTCCACGTTCAATTGTAAAAACTAAAACTCCTATTTATCTTTCCAATCACTTCGATTTTACCTTTGATATTAGTAGTGAACGACCACAAGAAGGGGAGCCACTTTACTATCAATTTCAATTAATAGACCAACACTTTTTCAATAGCTCGTCGTTTACTGTTCAGACTTCTCGCATTTGGAACGCTCCCCCTGATGATATTAGAAGTATTGAGGGTCGTGCGTTCGGGGCGAGGGTCGGGGACTTGCTACTGGGGGACTGTGGGGGTGACGGGCGGTGGTGCTTGCGGTGTGTGTGTGAGGTCAGACAGTGTGTTGGAGCGGTAATATGTAATAATGTTTTTCTTCATATAAATAGTAGTACATACATTACATCGGTAACTTTTTGCGAATAAACTATCCACATAACCCAATTGAGTAATTAGCAGAACAGAACCCAAAGTGGATTAACACATTTTGACTGTAGATACTTAGGTACAACACGAAAAGAAGTACTGAAAGTACTGAGTAGCCGAGGCTTTCGAACTTGCCCCTATAAACTTCATTTATGATAATGTCTGATGATACTTTTACTATAATACATTTCATAAATATGTAATTTGTATATTTATAAGTATACATAAATATATATCTACAAAATAATTAGACTAATGTAGATCAATTTGTAAACTGAGTTAAACTATGAGCATAACAAGAATATGATCAAGTAATATAATTATGGTTCGTAAATGAACACTGCTAAGCTATTAAAACTAAATCCACAGAAAATCTCGAGGGAAGATTTTTAAACAGTGCTCGTTAATAAGGGTAATTAGCGAAGATTATCTCCCTTTGTGCTGTTTGTGTTTTCATCCACTTGAATAATATGTAATGAAGGCGAGGCTCAGAGCTGCCATTGAGAAGATGATGTTACTTGCTCTCGTGCTGGGATCTGTTTATCACAGGAAGTACACCATTTTCCTTCGTATAAATCTAAAGAGCCCGGTGAGAATTAATTCAATAAAATGTCAAGATACATAGTAAGAGATTACTAAATATATTTTGTTAAAGCTGGAAATTAAATACTAATTTTTAAATCTAATATTTAATCAACCATAGTACCAATGTAGTGAAAGAATGGCATACCACATAATATAAAGTAAAAAAATCGGCAAGGCATTGCAACCAAACATTATTTGTGTTCCTTACAATGAGGAGCAATGTAAACTACACATGTTGTTATTGAAATGTGGAACCTTAAATCAATATGTCGTTAAACACAGTAATTTGCACAGAATACAGTTCATGTCGCGATCCTGTTGCCGGACCAGCAAATGCCATTTATAAATTCTGTTTAGTGATACATAACCTCAACAAAGCGTGTATGTTTGGATTGTCTTTTGTAATGGAGTCGGAAGAAAATTTCTAGCTAAGCAATTGCTTTGACTTACAAGGTTGGCAATTTATAATAAAGTACTTTTGTATATGCTTTAACTATGCTTTTAACCCCCTTTGTCCTCTAGTTAAATTTTGTAGAGTTCGTTTAGTCAAGGAGAGAAGTGAATTCCCTTGTAACCACTTGTCCCTCCCAACCCCCCTCTCCGATAACAGTGACTATTGAATTGAGTGTATTTGATTTGTGAATTGTATCTGTACTTTTATCCATGACTTCATCCTCAAGCCTGTCTACCTATGGACACCGATTTGACTCCGTGGAAGTGCCCTCCAGAGGGTGCGGCGCTAGCTGTAGCGTGCAGCGTGTGTGAGCGGTGAGACCCACGTCGGGAGTGGCATCATTACAGTTAAAACTTTTATTCTGTCTCTCTACTGTTGACCTTTAGTTCCTCACAATCCTCATGATTCCTGAACACAATACCAACAAGTATGTGAAAGGACCATTTCAGTTTGCTCTAGAACATAAGAAACTGACAAATTTACTTCTTCGGCTATTATCATCTACAAGATTAAAAAGTTGAGTTTTATTGAAGACTCTTGGACCAATTGGAAACAATTCACAGAACAAGCAATAAACTATCCCAAATTTAAGGAAACCCTAAAGGCAAAATTTCAAATGGTAATAAATCAGGAATTTATGAAAATGGATGCGATGACAGTGACATAATGTATATTGGACGAACAAAAAGGACAATAAAAAACTATTTAAAGAGCATTTATTAGCACAAAATATGGATGAGATTAAAGAAATATGTTGCAGCCAAGCACTGCATTCAATCAGGACACAGAACACAAATTAAAAATCTAAAATTAATAAAAGAAGTAACAAAATCAATGAACTTAAATGCTTTGGAAACACGACACGGAAATAAACAATGAAGAAGACCGTATTGAAAATCCCAGTCTTTTATATTCTCAATTTATTCAAATATTAAACTGTAGCCATGTCTAATTGTTCATACTGGCTTAAATATTTCCAAAATTTTTGTATTTTCATATTTACAACTTATTGTATTTTAATATTAATTGTAATAAAAATAATGCAAATATTTATTTGTGGAGTCGCCTGATGAAACCTTTAGTTTTGAAAGGCTTCGTAAAAAAATTCAAACGTATTGGAAAATTATTCTTTTATTAAATATTTAGTACTATTGAGTTTCAGTTTTTATTTGTTGACTTATAATATTATAGCAGGACTTAAACCTACGGAAAATTTTGAACTACTTTAGAATAATTGAGATAAATTAAAGAAGGTATAACTATAGTAAAGTAGAGTTGTAAACCATTTCGAGTAATAAATTGAATTCGGAGAGATCAATATAATGAAAGAAACGCCACCTTGTCATTTAGTTAAGAGATAAATTACATGTCTGTAGGCAAAGTCAAATTGACAAGTTTACACCACTTGTAAACTTGTTGAGTGAAATGCCACTTAAGTACACAAGTTTACGAAGGTTTTAACTTCCTTGTCAAATCTGCGAAGTTTCTCTACACTTAGTCAACAAACGTTGATTGTACAACACTGTGTATCACAACACCTGGTACTAAAGGTAATTTTGGACGTGACGTCTGTTGCTTGAGTTTAATTTCAAACGTTGACGTTGATTGGTTGTTAATAGAATGCGTCCAAAGTACAGTAATTTATCGGTTCAGAATTGAGAGAGACCGATAAAAAATTAATATCATAAAAGGTTATATAGGAATTCCATTCCCTTTGTAATTCCCTGTGTTCAAAGTGTAATTGTAAATCTGACACATATTTCTTTTCAAAGAAAGAGGAAAACAGAATATTTAATGGCAGAAACATGGACGTTCTTGAAAATGGATTTAACAAAGAGCGACATTTTGGTCTTCTTACGAGAAGAGTGCACAATAAATGTCTTCATGACCTTAACAGTAATTAATAATGTACATTTTGGGAAAGATTATAAGGTAAACACTTTGACTAAAGTAACATCAACGTTTGTTAAGATGACCTCAGAAACATGAATTTAAGTTTCTTTCACACCTGCAGGTTGACCTGTATAACTTGTATGTACAGGACTGTGGTGATTTAGAATTCATCAACCCATTACACCCTGCATTCGAATATTTCATGAAGATAACATATAAATTTATCATAAATTTATATCAATTTATTAAAATATAAAAGGAGTTATTGCGTGAAATGGATCAGTTTATAGCTCAGAGCAGGCAGTGTATTATTAGTGGGTTGCAAACTACGTATGTGTATGGAATAGGAATGTGTATAATTCTTTAGGAGCCTCGGATCTCCGAAGGGAGCATAACAAAATTAACTACAATTAAAATAACGTAAGTGATATGTAATTTAGTCGAATTAAACTAAAAGAACAATAAAATACACCAAATTACATACAACACAAGCTATTGTGAAGTTGCATGCAAATTTTATTTCATTTTCAAGATTCATTTATTTCTTTGGACCGATTCACATAAAATAAATTGAACTTTTCCTCTTAATGCTTTTTTAATGCTCAGCCAATTAGTCATGTTAAAATTTTTGTATATGAAGGACAACCCCTACAACCGTACAAAAGGCACTGAAATAATTTAATTTACATATTTTACGATTATGTTTAAAACACTGGAAATAACAAGTAGCCTACTTAATATTTGCTAAAATGTACACTTAAAAATATATTTTTAATAAAACTATTAGTTTTAAAATCTTAGGATGTAGCAGCATTTTCAAATAAAAGAGCCATGACAGCATAAATTTTCATACAGAAAAGAATTTTCTTAGAATCTAGTCATACAAAAGAGAAATTAGACCAGCCTCACACTAATAGGCTTTCCTCACGCTCAGAAAAATTCCATAAGTAAACTTTCACCAATATTAATCTAATTTTTTTGCATAAATAATGTATATTCAAATTTAAAATCTACTAAAGTACTCGTTCTGCGGTTGGTTAGGTTGCTGAATGTAAATCCCACAGATGGACTTGCAAACATGATTTTGCACTATTTATAAATTTAACTACATTTCTTTCTTAGGTTCCCCTTGGTCAATGGAATAAATTTAATGATTTTGAGGTCAAAATACCGCGGTACAGCAAGTTACAGTAAGTTGTAGCCGCTTTAGTAATGTATTTTATTAACTAACTGTCGGGTCCTTTAATACTCAGTTGTATTGATTTGTTACTAACAAATATTTATTAAATATTACAACATTCCGAATAAATTCCATGTTGTATACCCATATCAATGCTTTTTACCTGAATTATGAAAATAGTTTGTATAAATAATTAAATTATTTATTATTGAGAACTGTTGCACACATATTTAGGAATTTCGATTTTTTAGTATATAATTAAGATTTAATTTTTTATTACCTGAAGAGGTTTAATTTTCACAAGAAATAAACTATTTATTAAAATTGTACTTTAAAAGAGGAAAATTAAAATTCTGTAACGTCCTGTGACAGAGAAAAGTAAAATCTTAAACATCAGTAAGGGCTTTTACTTCTCAAAACCAGTCAAGTTAGGTTTAACCTTCTCTCTGGAGAAATCAGTCTGTACAAACACTTTTAAATGTGCAGTGGATTTTAAAACACTTTAGTTACAAGCCCATTTACAATTTTTACAATATGCCTTTCGTTCTTTTGCTCGGAATTATGATTAATTTTCTAAACCGTAAAACCTAATTCAACCTTCTTATTTACTTAACTATCCTGTAATTTAAAATGTCGTTTTTCAAATTTAGTTGTCACGAATTTTAGTCCAATAAATAGTGGGTTTTAAAATATACACTCTTATTTTACTTTTTTTAGATCCATTTTTAAGCTAACCAAAGTAAAATTTTCATAAGAATATTCATTTATTCCTTCCTCATATAATTTCAATAAATTACGCTTGTGCTGAGTTATACTGTAAAACTAAAATTCCTTAAAACTACTGGAACAGAACGTTTTCTGTAGTTATTATTTTTATTGTTAAAAATCAATACTATGTACAAATACGTACTTAATAATATAGTACATAGGCTACTATTCTACAAGTTAACATTTGTTTTATTTGAACTATAATTAGAAAATAATTTTGAAATTTGCTAAAAGAGATTTCACCAATTCTGATTGACCAATCAAAGAGCATCAAAAACCATGAAATATATAGTTATATGACATACAAAACATTGCAATTTAGATCCGCACCTATGAAAGCCTTTTCTATGCTATCTTAGAGAGTTTCGCCCTACCGGCCTCTAAATTTTCTAAATGTTCATGAGGAATGCATTGCAGAAAACACACGTTATTAATAGTAAGAACCGTCAAAATATAGTAAACTTTTCTTTTTAAACGTAAACATGACAACAAAATCATATGTTTGATTAATTTAACCGTCCATTTTAATTTATTTCTTTGCATTCATTGTTTTAAAAGCATGCAGTTTGTTTATAAGTAACAAAATTTCTTATTTTATTGCTATAGTGATATAAATTATGAACATGTGCACATATCTTACCCAAAGTAGCTGAAGTAAAATCAAAGGTTTTCGAGTAATAACATAACTCTAAGAACCATCGTTTCTATGGCTATAATTTGAAGTAAGCACAGAGGAAAGCAGTATTCTTTGTCTGGATTCTCATAGACCGCAGACATAATGCAATTTTTGTGTATCAGAAATCATCGAGTGTAAAGGGAATATGTTTTGCACTGATGAGGTCTATAAAAGTTGATATTATTCCTATACTCTGTGAAGGAAGCTGGATAATATAGCGAATAGAAATCGTAGTAGAGAGAGGCCTTGAATTGTACTACCTCAGGGTTACAGTTATCTATTATTTCCAAAAACGAAAAAACAAGGACACAAACAGTAACATTGAGTCCTGGTTCCACAAAACAGGAACATTTATTTAGGAAATTAAAGTTAATCGTAAATATTATAGATCTTGATTATATTTTTGTGCTTCTATAATGAATAAAAACTACAATGCACGTTCGTTATTGCAAGATCACAAACGCTTATATATTGTGTTCCTCGCATAAGCATATTTACGTTTCTAAATTATCATACGCTCCGACATATTACATGATAAGTTCTCTCACTAAGAGATCTAACAGCGCATGACATTCGGAATTCTCTCTCTGGCAAAACACTACAGTTGAACTACTAGAGAATTATTTTGATCTGTTAAATAAAACATCATGAAATAATCCACGGGAATAGTAATGGGAATATCTCTCAAACACTATAACTCAAGAGTGCAATAGAGAAAATATACATCTTTGATGTCCCTGTCATTCAGCAAGATATTGTATGCAAAACTGCGGGTAAGAGATAGTTTTTTTTATATATACGAGTAATAATAAAAACACTAATAACAGAATAATACATAGACAACGTAACCATGAAACCAAATAAATGGTGTTTCTTTTACATTACTTTGAACAAAATATTACTGCGTCTTGTATTGATAAATAAAACAACCCGATTTTAAAATAAACAAACGGAGAACCGAAGGATCAGTTAGAGAGTTCAAAAGAAATCGTCAAGAAAAATCGAACTGTCTTTTACTTCTTTCAGGATATGTGAAATAGTAGATTTTTTTATATTTTGACTCAAAAATCAGTACAGGTATCTTAGTCCAAGAGGATTCTATTTTCTTATAGCTTCCAGGCTCTAGGATTGCTATATCAAGCGTGATCCCACGGACAGACGGACAGACAACATCAGGACATGTCAGGTCCTTAGCAAATCTTAGTTTACTAATTTACGTTAGTTTCCATGAAGACTAATTGATTTCATAACAATCATTTGTGCTAAAATATTACTGCAGGTCATTTTTATACCAGTTCTAATCGTATATAAATTTATAGCTAACTGTAGTAAACATTATTAAGAAAATTCATATCTACTGTCGTGGTAAAATCAACATAAAACGTCTTGATTTTAAGATAACGAGAAGGAAAGAAAATTATTTTGGAGCTTTTTGAAACTCGATATCCGATAAAGTTTACAAAGTTAATTCACCAACTTTATATCTTTCGCGTGCGTTGAATATTTGATGTTTTCTTTTCTTGCATATACGTCATTATAAGCAGGAGGAGACAGGAATGCACTGCACTTGATAAACCGTATATGAAATTCTTATATACTTAATGAGTCATAATTATAGACATATTTAATCATTTATCTGTCTTGATAAAATAAATGTGGTTATACTTGTTTCTCGTAGGAGCATAATTACATAAATGGTAAATTTAAAAAATTGAATTGTATTAATTATTAAATTTTGGGAAGCCCAAAGAGGGTGAATTTCTACGAGTCTATAGCTCTAATATACTAGGAGCTGCCTAAGAACGAAAAGTACCCAGAATCCCTAAACTATATTAGTTCCAGAACTTCAGAGCATCCAAAGGCCAAAATCGTACAGATTAGGCAATTTATAGTTATAGATTTCTTATGCTTGCCAGAGTTTTATAGATGTAACTATCTCTCGGGAGCTAGGAGGACTGACAAAACTTTGATAGCTCCTAGACACTGGAATCTTCAAAACGTGGGAGCCTAGATCCTAAATGGCCCAATGCTGTCTTGGATAGTACTTCTAAGCCATTCCTCGGCGATCATAGTGACCGGTATAGGTCTGGCCAGTATAGGTTATGATGTTTCAGATATGTTTGCAGTCTGGCGTATTTCTGGAGCCTGTTGGATAAATGTCCGTAAGATTCAAAATGCTAAATCTAATGGTCTCTGCAACGGAATTTAGCTGAACTTTTGATCGGTGGGACAAAGTGTCCGTCTGTCTATCCATCTGTTAGGTCCTTCAGTACCCCGTTTCGTTTATTCTATTTGATGCAATAATCATGCATAAATCATGTATGCATGATTGCACTTAACATGAGTTATTCTTTGTAAATACGAGTAACTTTTAACAAGTCATTACAATATAATCATGTTTTTTTAGTACAACTTTACTATTAAGAAAGTAATTTATATTGTGATTATGAGATCATAAAGATACCTCAATGAGTTTTGAACGTAAACATGTAAATTGTGGTTTTCTACGAAACTTATATTATAAATATGAGTTACAGATTATGTATTTAAAACGTAGTGTAATTATAAGTAAGTGAAACGTAAAATTTCCTAAAATATTTTATTCAATTATCCTCTGATTTGATACTTTTTGTTCTTTTAGCAAATATTATTGAATAGTTTAATTTAGAAATTATGTGTAATAGTATAAGATTATTATTTTCAGCTGGACAAAGTAAGATAAAAACTAAAAATATTCTCTTGTTTCCGATATAAAAATATTCAAAGCAAGTTAGAGATGAAGTTATTGAGCCAACTTTTAAAAGTTAATCTATATTGAGTTTAAGACATCCTGGAGCGACCATCCTAGGGCTCCTTGTCCATATTTTTACGGCATGAAAAGAATTTTGTCAGGTCAATATTTGGTTCAAAACAAAGATCTGATAAATGCAATTACCAGAATCAATCTTAGTTGTTTGGTCGTTTCTTAAAATAACATACATTTATACATTTCACAGTAAAGAATTATTCTTTGTTAAATATAACGATACCGTCATTGTACATAATATATTTGCTATAGTATTTCGCAATAATTTTGTGCAGTTCTTTTTATGTTAAATTAAATTTACCATTCCAGTCGATATTATTACAACAATTAACTGTCTCCACATTTTTAAATATAAAAAGGCACGCAATTTCATATTTAAGAAGTGTGTGATACCGAGGAAGAAGAACTAATTTTTTGTGATTCTCATTTAAGAATATTCTGTCCCTGAAGTTACGATATGACATGTTTTATTAAATTCCTTAGTCAGCCCTTATCCCCTTAAATATGATTATCTATATCGTCTATACTTATTACCAGCATGAACATTTTAAATCTTGAAAAATTCTATAAATTCCGTTATTTAATAAGTATATTTAGGAATCCCTTGAACTAAAACTGATAACTGTTTTTACTATATAACGTTTTTAAAATAATCGTCTACTTAGTCTTTACAATGATTGTCGTTATATACACATATCGTAAAATTGCTATCTCTTTCTTACATTAAGAAAATTTAAACTTATTGCCACTGCCAACAAAGCCATAGATCAAATTCTAAATATATATTACTTTCTTAAACAAGGATAAATTAAAGATACGGAATATTACTAGTAAATATTACAGCTAAATCAAAAATCAAAACAATCCTATCTCTATATATATATTGATATTTATGGAGTACTATTTTAACTGCTTGAATTTATTTAATTACAAGTTACTGTAAAAAACAGAAATTAGAATACAGTGGAGAGTTTGCCTACATTGTAGAAACGTTGCAGGGAAAGGCTCAAAGGGTTCGTCTTAGAGCGGGGTACCGACCACAGTATGAATAACTCAGCCTCGTCCTGCTTGTTGATTCCACTGCAGTGTGAATCAGAATTTTAAAGGCAAAGTTCTTTCATGAGCAATGATATCATCAATTGTTATGTTTTGTTTGGTGTCATTACGGTTTGCAATTCATTGGGGTGTCAAATGCCTATGTAGACAATTCAGTATTTGGAATTTCGTTTGATTACCAATAAAATATTAGGTAATGTTCTTTGATTCCAGGAACATCATACATAAAGGTACAGAAAAATGGTTTTATTGTAACGTCAAGTAGAATTTCAATGAACAGATAGATAAGAGAAATTTTAAAAATCAACATCCAATATTTTGTTTAGAAAACTGGCCTCAGTCAGTGATACGGAACAATACGTGTGCCTGCAAAGAGGTGTTAAAAATCCTCAATTTGAAAACATGAAACATTTGTGACCCCACGTGTACTGGACGAAAAGTTTTTGTTCTTCACATCTTCTCTCGACCCTGAAAAAATGCGCAATTTTATCGTGACCACTCAGTATACATATATACGTAAGCCTATTATGGTCTAGAGGAAATCCTATCTACTTCATATGTACTTCCGAAGATCTGAGAAACCTATTTCGGTTAAAAGGTGTACTTCTTCTAGTCGCAACTGTACAAAAATCACTTACGGTGTACAGTTGACTTTTCCTTATTCCCCCGATCAATAACCCAAATACTACTTCATTCTCAAACTAAAAGTGGTCTCATTCTGAAGGTCCTGATAAAAGAAAAAGTATCAACCCAAAACTTGAGCTCTCTATTAACTCGGCACAAAAAGCAGCTAAATAGAAAGTTATGGAAGACAGATTTAACTACCTACACAATAGTAACCTTTTTGAGCAGCAAACAATTTAAAATTTTAAGGATCGCTTCTTTTCTCTTTTTGAAGACAAGTTTACCAAACTAGGAAAACTAGAAATTTCTTTTTAACCCGTATTTTTTAACATTGTTAACAATGAAGGGGAGAGCGGTACTAAAAACAATATCCTAATATTATTATGAATTCTTCAAGCAGGTAGGCTGTCATTACTTATCACATACCGTTTCACAAAAAAATGTTTAAATTGTTACCCCGCAGTGGATTGACAATGCGCAGTGCGGTGTAAACATGTGGACACTACTCTCTAATGTTTTGTTAAGAATCCCTTGTATTTCTGTACAATCCGTATTCTCCAATCATAAAGTCTTTGTAGCTACGATTTTTTACACTCTGTTCTTTGAATTTATAATTGATTGTTTCAGTGTTATAGAAAAAATAATAGAGTATTCCATTGTGCAAAAAACATTGAATTTGAAAACGTTCCGCATGGTGTACAAAAATACGAATACGTTCGTAGTTACAATTTTAATTTTATGCTGGTTTTAAATCAAACTAGATATAAGCTTCACACGAATAAAAATCCAATTTAAACTGCAGGTTAAGATCTTACTGAAACTTCTGAAACTGTTGCCAGGTGAGTTTATCTCGAGATTGTATCAGCGACCGGAGACATTAGAACTTCTTATCTCCACAAGACAGCCATTTGCGAGTTTTGAACTCGATTTCCTCAAGAAACTACACTTTTGACATATCATTGAGGGAATATAAATCTTGTTAATAAACTGCAATATATCATATTGAATGCACTCTCATTGTTTAGTGGGAATATTCCAAATAATAATCAATATAAACGTATTATGTCCGACTCCTCGTTTAGTGCTTCTAAAGATGTAAAATAAACATTACGCTTTTGTATACTAATACTAATACATACTGTTAAGGTAGTCTTATAACAAACGTAATTCACTTAATAACAGTGATTTGGCAAATTGAATTCCAAATGTATTTTAAAGGCAATTAGACGAATATTATTTAATGCCAGGCATAGAAATCACCAACAGACAAGTAATAGTTAATGAAACTGTACTTGGACAGATGTGTCTTTCACACCACTATCTTACTTCAATACACGGTTAGCCTACACTTCCACAGATTCTTTAGTTAAATAATAAATTTAGAGACTATCCATAGCCTTTTCTCAATACAGTACGAACGTTCACATGTACTGTTTTCTCTCTAAAGACCGAGATCATTATTTAATTTAACATAAATGCCTTCATAAGGTATTGGCATTGGTGGTGGCTTGGGTTGGAATGTGTAATTTCTTTATGAGGCAAAACTTCATCAGACAGGTCAATTCAGATACAAATTCCAGAGATCGGATTCAACTAGAGGTGGAAAGTTTATAGCATTATTTGTCTGCACAGTATAGTTTGTTCTAGGAGGACATACGGACAGTTTTGACATCACAGTTGTTATACTTCGGAGAATTCCAGTAGCTCAGTAAGTCGAAATAACATATGTATTTTATAGCTGGAAGCTTCTAGTAAATAAGTAATAGTGTTGAAGTGGGTTTTTTGCACGTCAATCGTAGTATACTAATGTTTTGGTGAGATAGAATTTTGGTTGTACATTGTAATACAATTGGAAATTGAATAAATAGTAAATATACGTACCAATTGACCAGTAACGCAAGATATCACCTATTTTTAGGTGTCTCTGATGTTGAAACGCTGCAAAGGTTCGGTGTAAAATAATTATATCATGTATCTGCTTGGTATTTTGAAACTCCTTTTGAAATAACGACACAGTAAAACTAAAAGTTAAGAACGCTGATTCGGTTACAAAATAAATGCGTGTTCATATAGTTTACTTCACCACGTACAGTAATGTTCGATTTGTTTAATAGGTAACCGTTTAGAAAATATCGTATGGTTCTTAAACATAAAAGTCAGTG
>NW_025776620.1:0-62606 GCF_021130785.1 Homalodisca vitripennis | reverse complement strand
AAAATGTTACTTATACCTGTCTTTAAACTCGATATCTCGATAGAAAATTTACTTATAAAAATGACATTTTACATGAATATACACATTTTTATATACGATACCAAGGTCACCATAATCAAGGTGAACCACTCATTCAGATTTTCATAAGCATTATTGAAAAAAATTTTCATTGGCCTTATGGGTAACCATGATGGCAACTAGAAAATTTCACAAAAAAGTACATGAGTAAACAAATTCAGTAGAACCATATGGCAATTTAAAAAGGGACATAAGAACAGATGTAACCTAATAACAAAAGCTATAGAATTGTCAAATTGTCACTGTAGTGAATCTTTATTACAGAGTTTAACATAAAATTTTTGTGTACGTCAATACAAATCGGTTATTTATAGAATAATTAATAATAACAATTTTTAAACTTTTATATTCATTATTAATTGTTGTCTTACTGAACATTAAGCAATGAAATGAAATTAAGAACCAAGAAAAGCGTTTTTAAGCAAATAATGTTTAATTTGCTAAGAGTGTTTTCAATACATCCATGAATTCTATCATAATTATCTGAAAAAAATTATTAAGTTAAAAATTAATACTTGAATATTAAAACGGAGCATGAATATAATTCAGAGTCGTTATCATTCAGGCCGATGCGGAAGGTTGTGTTCGCTTTGATAAGATCGCTGTAGTGCAGGTTTTTACCCGGCCTACCCACATGTGTTGTCCTGTGTGCCTAACATTTATTAATTAGTACTTAAAATATTTTCGAAGAATTAATCTTTTGTTTTTCTTTTTCAAACTGGTGTATTTTATTTTATTTTTCTACCTGTGTATTATTAACTTTGGTTCGTACCATAAATAAATATGGTGTGCAATAAGTGTGGTTTGGACTTTTCTTGTGCAGACGAAATGGCTAAGTGTTCAGAATGTAAACTAGAATACCACGCTGGTTGTTGTCACATCAGAACCGCAGTAAAATTACCGAGATTAATCGCAGCCAAGACTGTGTGGCGATGTGATGCGTGCGCTAGCGATGCGGTGTCTGTCAGCAGCCGTTCCGACACTGAGGACCTGTCTATCGTCGAACTACTTAAAAATATACAGTTGGAAATGGGTATGAATAGCAAGGCCAACAGTGAAAACTTCGCGGATCTCAAGAAAACTATGGAGAGCATAGAGAACTCTCTTGGTGACGTCAAGGCTAGACTGGTTACTTTGGAGCAGGAAAATAATATATTGAAATGTGAGTGCACTCAACTGAAAGAAAATAATTTGTGTTTGGAGAGCCAAATCAGCGATTTGAACAATAGTTTGGAGGATTTTAAACAGTATTCCCGGAGCCACAATTTAGAAATTCGAGGAATTCCTGTCACTACAAATGAGGATGTGTATAGTATATTGGCGTCAATTGCCAGGGCCATTGCAGTTGACTTTTTAAGGGATGGCATTTCTATCGCACATTACCTGTCACCGCTGAAAGATCGCCGCTTCTCACCAGATATTATAGTGCAGTTCTTGTCTCGCTCGATGAGGAACCAATGGCTTTTTGCTGATAAGAAGAGGAGGTTACAGACTACGGACCTGGCTTCGTCACTAAGCCCTGCACCTGTCTATATAAATGAACACTTAACGCCAAACAACCGCAAGCTCCTCGGATACGTCGTCAGCGGTCAAGGATGGGAGACTGCTTCGCTTCGTGGTCCAGGGATGGCAGGATCACTGTGCGGAAGTGTGAAAATGCCGCTGCTACTAGAGTGTGGTGCCCTCGGGACGTGGACAGGATAATGGGAGACGTCAGTCAGGACATGGACTGCACTCGCACTGAGAAATACGGGAGACTGCTGTTAATCCTACCAAGTATGTCACCTACAACTAAGCATTTGTATCTGGCCAATATAATCGACCATACAGTTTTTCCCGTCATACAATTACGTTTTAAAGAACAATATTGTTTTTTATTAACTGTACAAGTAGTCAGTGTAGTTGCTATGTCTATTTCTATTAAATGTAGTTAACCATGTAAGTATTCACCATTTTTTAAAATTTCATATCAAATTTCATAAATCCAAATTGGTGGGTTTTTCTGTAGTTTGCATATGTTGTTGGTATCGACACCTTGTTGATTTAGTATTTAATTTTTGCTATAGATAATAAAGAGTTGTGTATTGATCTAACAGAACAATAACATAACGTTTGCCAATATATTTTTTCTAAAATATAATTACATAAACATGTAATCATAAATGTGCATGAATCAAATTTAGATTTTACTACTGTACAAGATATAATAGGATGTTTATTATTCACTAAGTAATACGCTGATATCATACGTATTATCAAAAGATAGTGTGGTATGTAAGGGTCTTATGCCCACGAAAGATTTTTTTTAATGTGTCATTGCAGTATAACTATTTTAATTTTAACAATTTTATTTTAAGTTTTCATTACATGTTAATACTATTCTTTACTTATATATGTATTAGTTACTATTGGCTATAACAATTATGCTTTAAAAGATAGCCAATAGATCAAAATAATTCTCCTTTTTAGTTATTTTGTACAATAAAATATATTGAAAAGTTTTTGGTTTCAATTATAAATTGTTTATGTACTATCTGTGCATTGTTCTGTAATTTGTTTTAGTTTAAGTACAAGATACATCTTTTTCATTTAATTATTCTTAAAAGTGCTTTATGGTTCTAGGTATCACGTTTTTTTGTCTTGATTTTCTTGTACATTTATCCATAGTCTAATCAATTCACTCCAATGATAAGTTAATAGTTTATTTTTTAATTAATCAAAATCTGTACTTATTGCTAATAGTATTTGTTTTAATTGACGACACGAATTTTGACACTAATACATTTTAGTGTAAATACAATTTTAAAGCTTCAGTGAAATAACAATAATGTATCTGTAATTTTTTACATTTTCAGAAACCTAAATTATAAAATAAGTTAAATGAATATAAGGCACATACTTAGTGTATTATTAAATCCAGTTTTTCATATGGTTGTACTATCACGTTTAACATCTTTATATAAGTGAAACGGACTTTTAGTATTATGTATTACTGTAAGCATTGTATGTGTTTTTTTTTGCGTGGGTCGGCCATGGGTATATACCTTTCTTAATGAATCCAAATCTTATCGAAGAAATTGGCTCTTTTGCGATTAATTCCGAATTATTTGAGGGAATAAATTCCTTTTGTTTTTTCAAGAATGATGATGTTTACAGTGCCTCTGATAACTTAATGACAATATTTCATTGTAATATTCGTGGTTACAACAAGCATATTGATGAGCTCATGTTAATATTAAGTAGTTATAACCAGAAATTTGATATTATAGTTCTAACGGAGACTTGGATGGATGAAAGTAGCGTGTTTGAGCGAATGCATGGGTACGATATTTTAGTTAACAAAAAGCGTAGGAATCAGAATGATGGAGTGATTGTGTATGTAAGGGAAAATCTGAATGTGAGTAGTGAGGAAGTAAGTTTACACGGGGCAACTAGCATTAAAATAGACATAGTAACTGGTAGTGGCCGGCACAGTATCCTGGCTGTGTACCGCAGCCCATCTTCTGACCTTGACCTTGAACTGTTTATTGATAATCTGGAGTCGTATTGTGATAGCAGGCCGCGGGACAGGACACACTGGCTGATAGGTGACGTGAACTGCTGTAATCTGCCGGATACACATAACCCAACGTCGCAACGTTACGTGGATGTGCTCTACGGCGCGGGCTATGTCTGTGGTATTAACTTACCCACTCGTGTCACCACAAATACAATTAGCTGCATTGATCATATTTTTGTCGACTCACGTACCACGAAAGATGTAAGATGCGGTGTAATTAAAGCAGAAATGACGGATCATTATTTTACAGTTGCTGCAATTAATAACGATATTACCAATTCTAAACTCAGTAAAACATATCACAACATTTTTATAGATTTCAAAAAAGTAGCACATCTCATTTCCGTAACTAATTGGGAGTCTGTAGTTGAAACAGACGACGTCAACACTTCTACCGAGCTACTTGTTCATCAGATACAGACAATATTGAAAAACTCTACAGAAGATAAACACATTCCCGCGAAAGAAATGAAAATAAAACCGTGGATGACTAGAGGATTGGTTAAGTCGATCAGACACAGAGATAAGATTAGCAAACAATTGAAAAAACAACCTTTCAATCCTATTCTTATTGCTCAGTTTAAATCCTACCGGAATGTACTTAGTAACCTTATTAAAACGGCGAAAGAAGACTATTTCCGTAATAATATTAACGTGAACAAGAATAACGCGAAATTCCTATGGATAAGTATTAGCGAAATTACCGGTAATACTATACGAAAAGAATCTTTCAAAATTGACCCATTTTTTTAAGGAATAGGGAGCCTGATAAAAGTGACGTGATTAAGGTTGCGGACACTTTCAAATGATTGTTATGTCAGTGTTGGGGCAGGGCTAGCCAGTGCTGTCCCTCCCGTGACTGAGCTTGTTATTGATGATGGTGACTTCGCAGTTGATTCGGCCCTCAGGTTGGTTCCCCTCATTCAGGATGATATTTTTCGGAGTGTCACCGAACTCAGGGGGGGCTCCGCTCCGGGGATTGACGGGATTCCCGCTAGGATCGTCAAAGATAATATTACCGAACTAATAAAACCACTGTTACATATTTTTAACTGTAGTATTTTAAAAGGGATTTATCCAAATGTTTTTCAAAGTGGGTAAAGTTATTCCAATTTTTAAGGGGGGTCCGAAACATGAGTGTGTAAGCTATAGACCTATTACTTTATCTAGTGTACTTGCAAAAATCTTAGAGAAATGTGTTAAGAACCAACTTGTGAATTATTTAAAAATCAACAATATAATTTATCAAAACCAATTTGGAATTAGGAGCGATAGGAATTTGAATGATGCTTTATATTTGTTGAGTAAAGAGTTACATGATGCTGTGGGCAGAAACAGGAAGTCTCTATTGGTATTTATTGATTTGGCTAAAGCGTTTGACACAATTAATCAGGACTTATTAATTAAGAAACTAAATTTCTTGGGGGCTCACGATACAACCTTGAACTGGTTTAAAGACTACTTCCGAGACAGAAGTCAGGTGGTCACAACTCAGGGGGAGCTGAGTTCGAGGAAGACCATACAGTACGGTGTAATTCAAGGAAGTACTTTAGGTCCTATATTATTCTTGATATATATGAACAATTTAGGTAAAATAAATATGGCAAATGGTAAAATATTTTTATAACGCGGATGACACAGCTCTGTGTTTCGAGGGGTCCAGCTGGCCAGAGGTGTATGGGGCGGCTGAGCGTGGTCTAAACACTGTAAAGCGCTGGTTTAACTAAAATAGACTCACCATCAACGTCAAAAAACAAAATGCATGGCAGTGGTACTTCGGACGGGTCATGATCCGGACAATTTACACCTGAGGCTTCACACTTGTGGCGGAGTGGCTGGCTGTATGTCATGTGAGTGTGTAGAGCGTGTATCTGAGTACAAGTATTTTAGGAGTATTATTTGATAATCGGTTGAAATGGACAGCTCATACCCAATATATAAGAAGTAAGTTGAGGAAACACATTTTTATTTTTAAAAAACTTTGTAATATATTAACATTTGATTTACCAAAAATGGTTTATTACGCATTCGTACAGTCTATTCTGCAGTACGGAATTATTGCTTGGGGTGGGACATTTAAGAGCTCGCTGTTACCATTAGAAATCGTCCAAAAAGCAATTATTAAAGCTGCCTGGAAAAAAATCGTCTTTATCCTTCAGATTTGTTATTTCATGAATTTAAGGTTTTTAACGTTAGACATTTATATGTTAGAAATATTATAATGTACATGTTCAAAAACCACAGTAATATTTTTAATCAAGTAAGCCATAGGTACTCGACCAGATTGGCAGTGTCCTCTGGGATTATTGCCCCGAAATTAGAGAAGTCCATCAATTGCACAAATTCACACTACATTGCAAATATAATTTTTCCTAAATTACCAGATTGTCTTAAGTTACCAAGTGTTTACAAATCCGTCACTTATAAAAAGAAAGTACCCTCATGGCTACTAAACATAGATAAAGTTGAGTTAGAATATTTTATAACTTCTTTGTATGCACATTAGCATAGTTGTTGTTCGTTCATCGGTAGCATCGACAGTGGGTTGGTGTCATGATGTTGTAACTGTGTAGGATTGAGTGTTGATAGAGTGTCTTTTGATGGTGGTAAATGTAGGGACAGGAAGGGGGAGATAAAAGTAAAGGGGAGCAGGGGGAATATAGAGAGGGGATGGAGAGAGAGAGAGAGTGAGAGAGGGAGAGAGAGAGAGAGAGAGAGAGAGAGAGAGAGAGATTATGATGGTTATGTGTGGCGTGAGTGTATAAGTGTGTGACAAGTTCCAAGCCTCCTAATTAACCGATATCTCGTATTTTGGATAAATTCAGTCTATATTCTTGTTATCATTTATTAATCATCCATTATCACATTATCATTTCTGTGGTTGTTATCTGGTTGTAATCTTATTGTCAAACACTTGCTTTGTTGTAGCTATGAAGTATTTGTTTTTTCTTATATTACGAGCATACAAAAGTTGCATTTCATGTTGTCATTACGTTGTTTTTCCATACGAAGATTTACATTACTTTTTATGTTGATGAGTACATATTCATGCTGCTGATCGCGTCTCGATCTCCACACACAGGCTATGCCCATGTGGAGATCATTTCCTGTTTTTGCATGTATGTTGAGATCTTTGTAACTATGAGAGAGGAAATAAATAAATATTCATTCATTATTCATTCATTCATTCAAGAGTGCTCAATATAAATCTATAATCAAAGCGGGATTAATATAAATGCATTATATAAGTACAATCCAAAGAAATGAAGCATTTTACTAAAATTTAAAGTTTAACAGTGCAATCTTAGTGAGTTTATTTAGTTTAGCTTGCATTATTTACTTTTTGGATCAGTGAAGTAATGCTTCCAAAGTTGGGTTAGAGCAGAGAATGTACAATCCATCACATTTCCAATCCATTGACTACAATTCTATAATGTTTCGGAATGTTATATATTTCTCTGATCTGAGAAGGAATTTAAATTGAAAGACATTTTCGCCATCACAGTATTTCATGTCACATACTTATTTTAAAGAAACGTTGTTTAGTGCACGTTGTTCTAGCTAGCTAATGCTCAGCCCTACGTTATTTATTTTCACACAACAATTCTCAATATTTCATGTTGCTTCCTGTGATCTTAGTACTACATATAATTATTTAAGTAAGTGATTTTAATCTTGTAATGTAATAAAAACAAAGTAGTCTTAAAATAAATTTTAAAGATTATATACTAATAGTGGGAATCCTCATATTCTACTAAGTAACTCATTTACCAAGAGGAACCTTTCTAGTATAAACACCATTTTCTCAAAAAATTGTGTGCGTAAAATATTTAGAAAAAGTTTTTTTATAATTTATATAACAGTATGTTAACTGTTCTACACGAAACAAACCATTTACATTTTGAATTTTGTACCAGTACCACACAGCCACCCTGTAATGGAAACTACGTATTTATGTATGCAGTATCTTACCTATATTAGTTAATACAATGAAACTTAGGGGCTAATGTTTATCCAATATCGGTACAACAGTAGGCTTGACGATGGTATTGAGCTACTCAACGTACCATATGGTAATCTAAGATCCGAATGCCAGATTTTTATATAAATTAACTACCAACGCCATGTTCGAGTTTTCGTGTAAAGTAAAATGAAATCTTTATATTCTCATGAAACACGCTAGATTAATTATATTGCTTCCGTAGATGTAATTCTCTAATACTACTCTAACACAGGAGCTTACATAATTTCATATTTATAAGAAGTCAGTGTTTTATATGAAGACTAGACTACATATACACTAGACTTCATGTCCAATAAAACTATCTTAAAAATATAATAAATAATAATAATATAAATTATATATATATATATATAATTATATATAAAACATTTTATTTGTACATTAATTTACTATAAATAATATATATATGTATATATAATAAATATACCAGATGTCATATTTATTATATATACATATATATTATATTTAGTAAATTAATGTACAAATAAAATGTTTTTTTTAATTGGCACTATATTTCGGGGAAACCGTCTTCAGGTGCTTAAATTGTATAAAAGATAAAAATATAAAAGAAAGCAGTACAAACAAAAGTCAATAAACACTAAATATATTATATATTGATATATTTTTCTATAATATTATATTTTTTAGTTTTTTATAATATATATATATATATATATATATATATATATATATATATATATATATATATATAATAAATAGGACATCTAGTATGTACCGAAAGACGCAACACACAGACGGAGAGAAAGACTATATATTGTCTGTTTAATGTTTTGCCATTTACTGTAAAATCAATAGGGTTTTTACTTGGACCAAGAGGAATCTGTCGGACTAATTTCAAGTAGTTAGGAGTTACCGCTATTACACATAAAGCTAATAATACAATTACGACGTAAGCAGTCAATGAGCTGTAAAGCTATGATACTTACCAACACTTGTACTTATATGAGATACTCTGGAGAAACAGAAATTGACACATCAGAACATTGTTTTCAACAAATCTCGTTACTAAGTTGACCTTGAGTAGAGAGAAAATGTGCGTGCCTTCTCACTTTGAAATCTGTATTGTTCGTCATTTTGTAAAGCTTGATGTTGATACTTCTGAACATGTAGTAACGATTGTGTGCTAATACAATATTTATTCTTTTTAAATTTGTATTAAAAAATAAAGCACACAGAAATAATTTTTATTTTATTCTATTCGTTATTTGCCTAGCAAAATATGTTATATTTTGTAATGAAACTTTAAAAACCATACAGTAATTGTAGGTTTATTAAAGGTTTCAATTCAAAACCAATTAAACATAAGTCTAAGCCAAAGAAATATGAAGTCAACCTAAATTCCTCCATAAAAGACATTAATATATGAGACGGAACCACTATGATTCCAACTTTTATATTTAGAAAATTCCTATTGAATTGATTTACCGAAACATACCAGTATGGGAGTGCTATATACGTGTTTATACTTTATAAAAGATATTCAAATGTCTATTGTAAAACAACTTTTAGGAAGCAGCAACACGTTAGTTAGCTATAAAAATATAATATACAGTACTGAATTAGAACATCAGACCTAATTCACCTTGTTGTAGTTAAGGAGAATAGTTTGAAGAATTAATTTTTTTTTTCATTTATGTGTAATTCAACTGTATTAAAGTTTGCTGTTATAAAGAGAATTTAAATTCCCGCAAACCTTCCTGTTCTTACACATTATTCGTTCATAAAAATGCATTTTAGGGTAGATATACCCAGACTAATAATTGTTAAATATTCCAAAAATTAATTTATATAAAAATAAACCCTTAATTACCATACACAGTTTTTTGTAAAAAAAAATAAGTTGTACGTATAGAACAATTACTTATTTAACAAGACGTATAGGAAATATATTTAAATTATAATATAAAACCGTCTAAAATGTGTTTGAATCGTAAGTCCAATTTAAACTAATTTCCTATAGTCAATTTTAATTACACGCTTTAAATATCAATAATTTTAAAATATTGAAAGTATTAAAAGATAATAAAATTAATATATTCTGAATATAAAACAAAGCTAAAAGATCGTTTAAAAATAAGTCTAATTAAAAATATTAGTCCATAACATATTAAAATAATGTACGTGTATTTCAGACTTAATAGTAATTGTCAATTAAATTAAATCTTAAGTACATTCTTCTTTCACTCATTGGAGCATAAAACTACTGAACATGCAATTTTGAACACATAAAATTAGCTTATTTTAAGTACTAAAATCTTAATATCAAAGGTTTTTATTTAATACTAAGTGCCAACATCCATATTTTATTAAGGAAGTAAAACATTTTGTAGTTTTAATCAATTTGTCTTATAAAGCAACTTAAATCCAAAGCAGCTAGAACATTATTCTATTATGGAGTTAGTGAAGAGAACAGATTTTCCCACTAACACTATCGCAACTCATAAGTAATAATTGTATCAACGAAGCACGATAAAAGAAACAGATGTTGTAGTTGGAAATAACCAGTATATAATAATACTGCTCATAATACTTAATCTTTGAAGCAAAGATCGTTACAGCAACTACTTGTAAAAGAAAAGTGCTAATTTTACATAGCAGCGGTACTCGGGAACTCCATAAATAACTTACTGTTTTAACTCCCTAGCATCTTTCAGAGTTCACCAATACCACAAAGGTGTATATATTTATCACTTTCGAGGATATTATTGTATTGATTTTAACTCTTTTCTTTAATAACATTTCCTCTTGGTCCTTTTACCTTTTCTGATCAGTGTGCAATTGGGAAATGCTTATTTCGAGTGTCTGAACTATAACTAAAATAACGCTCTAAAATTGATTACTATAACACAATTAACATCACTTTTGAAAAAAAAAAATGTGTTTGTTTTGTAGGATAGAAGCCATAGTGTGAGTTTTACCTACTGCCTACGTTATATTCGTCTTTTATTTTTCTATAATTCTCACCATATATTTTGTGAACCCTTATACCTTGATGGTACTTTCATCTCTTTTAGTAAATGCATACTTTTGTATACACTTTATCTTACTTGTTTTGCTAGTGGCTAGTATTTTTTGGATTTTTAAAGGTACAGTTACGAATACGTAACTGAAGTAAAAAAAAAAAATCTATTAATATTCTTTTCTGATAGTTTTTATTGCAATTAATCCATTCAGGAATTTTGCGAGGCTTTCGCAATGATAGGTTCAGCCTGGATTAAATGTGACATCGATCATGAGGAGGTATAGCGGGCACTTCATCTGCCATGTGACCTTAGAAGGGGAGGCTATCTCTATTCCAGCATTTCTTAGTTAAAACAGGCAGAGTACAGTACTCAATTACAGCATGTTTAGACTTGCCAAATCTTTAATTTATGGGAGCGCTACCTACGCCGGTAGTTGTACTGAATGACAATAACACATGGGGGTGGTGACTTCTGAGGTCGTAGTAATAAATACTTGAATTGCAAAGTTTACTTATAAGTTCAGTTTAATTATGAAAACTTACAAGCACCACTTTTAGATGGTAAAGGAAAAGTATGTAATGCCACGTTGCTGCCATTTAGAATATAAGAACTAAAAATGTATATCTGATAGGTGGGCCTAAACCATCCAATGTTCTAAGGAATTATGCCTACGATATTTTACTTTATAAAACTTTAAGATTTTACTTACCTTCGCAATATGTAGACTCACAACCCGTGCGTCGGCGTCTTGGCACGAGACATTGAAGCTGTAGTCTAAGAAGGGTTATTTCTAGTCGGTAATTACTAGAAGAGGAGTAGAAGTTATGAAAGTGGTAGCCATCTACTCAAATAATACGTGAGCTCGCCTAAAACAAATTCGCGACGGTATTAGCCATTTAATGAGACAAAAAACTTATCACAACGTGCTCGTCAGAAGGACGGACGCCACAACTTGTATCCATTTCAATCAAGCAAATAAAAGATCTTCAAGGGTAAGTTACTTTACTATTTACAACTTTACTTTACGTTACATTCATTTTTATATGTTTGGCATCAAAGGGCTAATTTAATAATACGAAAATATACAATTTTACTTACGGACATAGCGCGCGAGGTGAAATCGGTCACGTAGTTGGGCTGCTACCAAGGGTTACAATAAAATATTCATACGCGTGCCAGTTAGGTAGTTAGTCTGCCGATAATTTAGTTCCGGAACATTGGATAAAAAATAATATTAAGTTGTACTGGCTAACTAGGTTGTGAAATGTTGCATTATATAAAATGGTAATAACTAACGGTAAATAGTCATCCTCCTCCGTAAACTAGATTTAGTCATGAAAAGTTTTACCCCAGTATCTCGAAATTTGGTTCTAGTTATGTCCACTCTTGGATAAGTACTGGTTGTCCCACATGTGACACACCGGTATGTGTACTCAATGCACGTGTAACTGGAACGTATAAACCAGCAGAAATAAACTCTTCTGTGATTGTTTTTTCTATTAGCTTGACTCATATATTGCTTACTATTAGTACGTATAACTTGCCTACAATAATAAAGCAAACCAAATTTGTAACAACGTGAAGGGGATGAATGTATACATAAATAAAAAAAAATGGTTTCCAGTATTCTCACATGCACAGATTTTTTTGGGTAGGCTTTAGAAAAACCTATCTTTCGTTTGGCTATAACAAACTTCATTGAGTTTCCTTGTTTCTTCTTTACTTTGTGAAGATTTATTACATTACTACTTAAATACAAATTACACTTAATCAATCTAAATATTATTGACAACATTTGTGAGTGAGGTGATGGCTGCCCATGTTCGGTTACAGCCGAGAATGTACAATCCATCACATTTCCAATCCATTGACTACAACTCTGTAATGTTTGGAATGCCAGGCGTTTCTCTGATCTGGGCAGGAATGTAAATTGTACCAATTTTTATATGGTGGCATTAGCAACACTATATTTGATAAATATTCGAAAGACACAAATTCAGTTTTTTTTATTTACTATCAGATTACTTCTATGTCTCATATATTTTCATCATACCAGTTTTTTACTACAAAATATTTCACTTCTTAAAGTAAGAATGGTAAATACATTTTTAAGCATGTCCTCAGTTTCGTAATAAGCGGATAAAACAAGTCTATATAAGGGTTGCAATACAAAAATGTCTGCCTTTAAAGGTATGAAACAAAGAATGAAACAGTAGATAAAAACAATAAAAACCACAGGCTTATAGCTGAAAACACAATATCCTCAGTGGTAATATTTAATACATATATATATATTTTAATTTTTCAGTTTTTCATTTTCTTATGATCCAGACGAAGAAAGAAAATATTCTACCTGTAGCACCAATATATCCCATTTAGTATGCAATAGTTGTATTAATACAACGTGACGCGTAACTTTGATGAATTTCAATACGGAATTTAAAATGTACAGCTCATTTCATTATTGACAGATGGAACGACAGGGAGTCATATGGAAAAGTAATTTTTACATCCTCCCAAATACGAAAAGATATTGTGTCAGCTCACTAAGCGACATGCTTTAACGACTCATCCAAATGCCATGGATATACTTGTACCATCGTAGAATTTACTCTTTTCTGTGTAGAAATGAGATATAAAATAAATTTCAAGTCTGTGGGTAAAATCTCTCTCAAGATTCATTCCCACATGGCAAATTCACATTTTTGTTCATAAAACTGGGTTTTAAACGAGTGTTTTAATAATAAAATGCTACACATCAAGTCAACATAAAATAATATTTTACATGTAGGGATAGTTAGGCTACATGTTTTAATACGTCACTCCATAATAAATCTCAGAAACAGAAAGAACAACAAGAAAGACCACCAGGTTTATGTCAAACAGATATCAGAACCTACATTAGAAGAAGTAAAGGATGTGCTAAAAAGCTTAAAACAGGGAAAAGCACCAGGAGATAATGCAATACCAATAGAGTTAATAAGACATGGAAGTGACTCACTTTTAGAATATCTCCACAAAATGATAATAAAAATATGAAGAACGGAATTAACCCCGAAAAAATGGAAAGAGGCAGTTATTGTACCTATTCACAAAAAAGGCGACAAACTGGACTGTAAAAACTATAGAGGTATATCTCTAATCAACACAACCTACAAAATATTATCCAAGCTAATATTGAATAGACTCAAAGAGTATGCGGATAGAAACATTGAAGATCATCAAGCAGGCTTCATGAAAGAAAGATCTACAATAGACCAGATATTTATAATGAAAGAGCTAGCTTCTAAATACTATGAATACAATAAGGATCTGTATATAATATTTATAGACTTTAAAAAAGCATACGATAGTATCTAGAAGTAGTCTATGGAACATTTTGAAAAGGTTTAGTATCCCAAATAAACTGATAAGTCTAGCAAGACTCTGTGTAAGCAGCTCCAAAGGAAAAGTACAGGTGGGAAAGGAGTACACAAACTTGTTTCATATAAATACAGGAGTGAGGCAAGGTGATGGAATATCACCAATTCTATTAAAATTTGCTCTGGAAGAAGCACTAAAAAAGATAAAGGGGATGCCTGAAGGAGTAAAATTGGAGATAAGTTCAATATCCTGGCATTTGCAGATGATGTAGCCATTCTAGCTGAGAGAAAGAGGGACTTAAAACAGACTAGTAGAAGCCTTTTTTGTTGAGGCTGCAAAAGTAGGATTTACAAGTAAACGAAGACAAGACGCACTACATGAAAATAAGCAGAAGAATGGAAAAGGAAGGAGAAAAGCTAGAAGTACTCAACCATGATTTCAAGGCTACAAAGGAATTTAAGTATTTAGGAGTGACAATAACACATGACAATAGAGAAGAAGTTGAAGTCCAATGTAGATTAGCAGCAGCAGATAGAACGTACTGGAGCCTTGCAAAACTTCTCAAAAGCAAACTATTAATGAGGAAAGTTAAATTAAGAATTTACAAAACCATGATCTTGCCAGTTTTGAGGTACGGGTCTGAAGTATGGGCACTCACAAAGAAATCCCAAAAAAGTTAATAACCTTTGAAAACAAAATACTAAGAAGAATTTTTGGACGAGTTCAAGAAGGAGACATATGGGCGGATCAGGAAGAACAGAGAATTAAGAGAAATATACCAAGAACCTGATGTGATTGCACTGATCAGGAGTAAAAGAATGAGATGGATTGGCCATGATGCCCGTAGGGGAGAAGATGAAATGATAAAGAAGGTGTGGCGAGGGAAACCAGAGGGAGTGAGGCCATTGGGCAGACCAGGGATGCGATGGAGAGATCAGGTGGAGAAGGATTTAAGAACGATTGGCGCTACACTGGAAGTGGCTCAAGATAGAGAAAGTTGGAGAGACATTGTTGGCGAGGTCAAAATCATCTGGGTTTCGAGTGGCCACAGGAGTAAGAGTAAGATAATAAATCTCCTATGAGTGCAATGTGTGTTTGAATATTGATTTATTTTGGAATATTCTAGCTTTCATCATGATTACCCATAAACCTATGTAAAATAACTGCTACAGCAGCCATATCGCTTGTAGTGACATGCATAATTGTCGAAACCAGTGTTGCTTATACAGAAGTGAGACATCATGGACAAATAAGTCTGTAGGTCAGTTCGTGTGAACAGACACACAAATAGACTTTTATAAAAACAGAAATTTAAACTTTCTAGCTTAAGTATTAGTCTTCACTATCGCTCAGCCTACAAACTTTTTGATTTGTATGTTTTTAAACTTAACACACTTAAATTTAAAAGTGCCCCAAGTATCATATAATTCGTGTTAATTCAATGTGTGTGTGTGTGTGTGTGTGTGTGTGTGTGTGTGTGTGTGTGTGTGTGTGTGTTCTCCAGTATTTAATAAAAATGTCCAAGAATTACTCAGAGGTTTTTATTGACCCCGCTTCAAAACATTATTAACAAATTAAATTAAATTCTTGCAATATTTCAAACTAACTGTGAAAATCCTTCTTCATTTATCAGATTTCAATTGGAAATTGCAAAAAATGCAAGTTTTGTTTGAATATATATTTATTCTGCTATTAATTTCTAGTATTTATTTACTTGAATTTACGTTTAGTATGCTTAAATGCAAACAGTACAACAGGTTACGAGTTCTTAAATGTAGTTTTTCATAAAATTATATATATATATATAATTTTCGAAACTCCACTAATTATGACATCATCTCAACTTTTAATTTGCTATTATTTTTAGACAATAAAATTATACTAAAATGTTTTTGTTTATTTAATAGTATAATGTAAAACAATAATGTACGCCTTGCATTTAAATTCATAATTGTAAAATAGAAATATAATAAATAAATTTTAAAGTTTTATATGTATATGGGTTAACTCAAGACGTCTATAAACATATTACTCCCTTGGGATGATTGACTTTGTTCAGATTTAGCGTGGAATAATAGGGATTTATTATTTTAGTTTTTAGCTATTTTCAATGTATTTACAAATAGCCATATTAGTCGAGGTTTTAGCTTTTATTAAAAGAAAGCATTGAAATATGTAAAAAACTCTATTAAAGTCTATTGTATGATATTACATATTCTGAGACATGATCTTGAGCGCACTCGCTAGAGATCATAGAATAATAAATGAAATACAGTGATGTAGATTTTAAAAATATCGAACAGAAGAATTTTCTAAATTCTGACAGAGTAATTAAATTAATTATTAATGTTATGTATGTGGCAATATTACCAACAACAAAGTTTAAAGTAAAGAGTTCCATTCATGAAGAAACCTTTGATTCCTTATACTACTAATTTATTTAAAATTGTTATGGTCAACTCTGTCTCTTTATAGAGATTGAGTATGGAAGGAGTCCAAAGAATGACTAGGTTCTCCCAATGGTTAGTTGAGTTACAGCATATTTTCAAAATATTTAGTATATTAAATTTATGTAAGTCACTACGAATGGACGATTTAGTGATTTTCAAATACATCTGATAATCTGTGGAAGAGCTCAGCTAGTAAATGCTTTTAGGGCTTTATACAATTTTTTACAGAATTCAGCCTAGGGGAATCCCAAATTTTTAATTATGTATTTTAAAAATACTAATTAAAAGATAGTTGGATGTATTTTTATCTTAGTAACAGGTGATAAACATACACGCACCTACTTACTAATAGATATGGTGATTTTCATCGCAATTTCTAAGACGTGTAGACCTGAAATAACTTATATGCCACGGTCTGTAAACCTTCGTTTTCAGTGCTCACGGAAGAATGTCCCAAATCTCAATTTTGTGTGATACACTCTCAATATGTGGCAGGATTCAGCTTTACGAGCTCGTTTGTCATCGTAACATCTGCTATAAGTCCACTCTTCTTATACAACCCGAGTCCTTTGTTTTAGGGTAGTGTCGTATTCGTTCAGTTACCTTGTTAAACATTTCAATGATTTATATTTGCTTACCTCTGAAAAAAAATATCCCTAGATGTCTATGTCTTTGACGAAAAACCGTCACTGTAATTTTTTTTTTAAATTTACTAACGCACTTAAATATTTTTAAACTATATGAGAAAAGTAACTAGTTATCAAAGTTGAATAATTAAGGTAGGTTTATATTAAAATAGTGTAATATAAACGCATGGAGACTGCGTTTTAAAAAATGCATCAAAAGAATATTTTGCAAAAGGTACTCATTTTTAAATTTTACCGGTCAGATAGAGTTTCATTGAAAATTGTTCCAGGTATCTGGTAGAAAATGATAAGCGGTTTCCGTAATTTAGTAAGTTATAAATATCGAGTTCAATTTCCGTTATACCTGCGATTCTGACGATATTTTCATTACTTTGCAGTGATCGCAACACAAAAAAATCTTTTACGGAGTGCTATTCCATTTTATAAGTTTAAAATAAATATTTGATTTCAATTTGTAACTTATATTTATACGTTAAAAATGAAAACACAGAGGCAACACAGTGTCTACGTATGAAGTGTTTAAAACTGAGTCCCTATGCAGAAAAACCGGATGGGAACGACTATTCAAAAAAGTAACTAAACCTTACCTGCCACCATAAAAACTCTTTATCAGAGCCTGTTAACTGTATATCTTTTTTATATAGACCTCACCAAATATGACTTATTATAAGTTCGCTTTCATGCAAACTCCCAGAACCCTAACGATAGCTTTCATATCTTTATATGGCAAATGTTTAAAAACCAAAAACTGTTAAAATATGTTTAGGTAAAGATAAAATATAAGGAATTCCTTATTTCACCAGCTGAATTTAGGGTTAAGGACCCTCTCTGACACTACCTGGGGACTACTGACTTACCAGTAAGGTGACCTCTGAACTACCACCGGTGACTGGGAAGGTGGACTCCTCGCAAGGACAGGATCACTATTATACACTTTCAAGCAGGATGGTAGTTAGGCTGAGAGTGTCAGATGATGTTGCATTTAATAGGGATCAGTTACTAAAGCAAATGTTCTTAAGTGGATTGATGTTATGCCTGGTAAGTATGCTAAAAGGATAAAAAAACTAACGAAGAGGAGACATAAGATAACAAGAAGAAAAGGGTAAGGAGAAGACTGTGAAGATATGAATTACTGCCCATGTGGGTTCTAATAAAAACTAAGGTTAGTTTTTGTGTGAGTTATGATTGTTCAATATTTACATTTTAGTGTTTCATATGATAGAGTTTATATTATTTGGTTTGACTTACTGATAATTGTTGCAGAGCTGAGACTCTAAGAAACACTGTATTATTAGAAAATATCTCATGTTTATCATTCTTAAGTGAAAACACAAACGTGGATACATTTCTGTAGAATTTATGGAAGATGTGTGTAAATTTATTTTATTAAAACCCAGAATTTATTAGGAACAATATATAGTTGTAAAAAGATATAACGTTTGATTCACAATTTACTAATTTCAAAGCAAAACTTTCGATCTAATATGTTAAAAAATATGTTTAAATTGAAACTGTAGTCATATCAGTACTTTAATTTTTACAATTATATACTGATCTAATATTTTGAGTTGATTAGTAATATTTACTTAAGATTTACGCAATACTTTTTACATAGATTTTATCTTCTACGACAGATAACTTTGGGTCTTACTGAACAATGTCACAGTTTATTGCATTAATTTAAAAGTAATGACACATACTGCACATAATACACAAAAGCTGAATTTATACACTTGTTTGTTGTTAACAAGAAAGTCCACTATAACACCGTGAACTACTCGGTGGGGGAACGACGACGGACGTGCGTAAGTTCCAAGAAACTCTCCAGAGAAGCAACTACCGTAATTTGAGTTTGCATAACTTAAGTTTGTCTTTGGACACCTACGTATTACCAACAAATGCTGGTGTGTTTTTCCTGTTTTATGTTTATTTTCAAATCTTGTCGTGTATACATGACCTAAAGTTTCTATAGATAGAGATAAGAACATCAATAAAATAAGAAAGTACGAATTTTTGTTGTCAGGTCTCAGACGGCCAAACTTTTACACGCAAAATGGATATATCGTAGTAAGTATAAGGTAACCATCAATGAATGCAAAAAATTAAAATGTCTTGTACCTTTTACTTAAAATCATAACCTTATACTTATAATTTATTCTTTGAAGGATATCATACGTTTTTATGAATACGACCTATTACGTATTTTTTGATAATTGCAAATTCGACGCTCCACTATTGAAGTACTTTTTAATTATTGGCTTTTGTATAAAGCTTAAAATTAATATGATCTGAAAAGGGTTATATATCTTATATTATAGTCAAAGTATTTTCATATTGGTAATTATTCATATGTTTTCTGAATATGAATATTCCTTTTTAGTAATTTTGGGCACCTATAAATAATTCAGAGTATTTTAATATACCATGATTCTTTCACATCTAACTGAAACGTTAACGGGGTTATTTTAGCATACGTACTTAAACAAGCTAACTGTGGATTAAGAAAATTCCAAATGTGAATTGAAATTTACATTAAAACATTACACTTTTTACACTTTTTTCCCTCGATGTACCTTTAAAATTTATATATAACCATCCCGGTATTGTGTTATGGAAAGACGCCTATGGATCAATATTACTTTTGAAAATTTAAGAGGCTGCTATGATGAAAATCTTGTTTATTGAGATTGGCCAAAACATTATTATTACGGAAATTTGTTTAATACTGATTTCAGCTTTGAAATTACTTAATTATAAAAATGTCTACTGCCGGTACCATTAACATTATTTACATTAAAATAAAAAAAAGAAATTTTTATAAATTATAAAAGACTTTTCATGAAATCTCTTTCTATATAAGGGTATGATTGCAATAGGTGTACATGATAAAAACCAACCCAAAACGAAATGATTCTTTCAAATGATAGTGTGTCATTAATTGTCACTAATGTCATTAGTGTGTCATAGTCATTAATACGTAGCGTACATATTGTAAATATTGATTTATTACTGAATAATCTGTGAGTGTTTCAATAATGACAGATTATTATGCTGATGTTTTTGTAAAGGTGAATGTGTAAAGAATAACCAAACATGGAAATGCTCTCAGAATCTGTCACGTCACTTTAGAGTGTATGATTAATATCCTTACACAATTTCCATAAAGTGAACTAAGCATTGTATACAGGATCATGTCAGTCACCTGTGAATATAAGAGTAAAGAACATTAATTATGAATATCGTTATGGTACTGATTTCATTCAAGTTGACAAGGTATAGCTTTTAGCAAGCTGTCACTTCCTACGTACATTCATGATAAATATGTTTTGATTGTGTGAATATAATATTTTGTGTAGATCCTTACTAACTATCGGTAGGTTTATAACTAAAAACATTATTTGCACTCATAACAATACTTTTAAATCAACTAAACTATGATACGTAAAGTATCAAACGTATTAGAAATTTCGAATAAACCAATGTGGAGTCACATTAAAGATTGTAAAAGTCATCCAAAATAAAATAACAATAAAAGGCCCATCTCAACTTCCTGACGTTATATTTCTGTTTCGACGATAGCCTTTAACGATTGGCCTGTGGTAAGTTTTCAGTGGTTGGTTGGTCAGTTTAGATCTATTGTGACCTTTATTCTTTAGTTCATTTCCAATAGTGAGTGGTGGTTTAACTAACCTCATATATTAGAAATTAGTGGCATGGAGTTTGTTAAACTTATTTGACGTTTTTCCTGACTAATTCATATAGCAATCACTCGGGTATTATTTATTTTTTTAAATATTAATTTTAATTATATTTTAGGTTAGTTATTCACCTTAAGAAGAGATAAGTTTGCGGATTTCGAAACGTTGTATTATTGATTTCTTGCGATACTAAACTATGGCAAATGTCATCTACAAAACATACTTAAACAAATACAAAGGAATATAATTTATTTATCAAAACTTTAATCTGAGATATAATGTTCGTTTTATTGATTGATACGTTTACACAGTTTACATAACGTGGATAAACTTCTATATGTAAAATCTTGCAAATACAGGACAGTGTATGTTTTAAATATAGGTATTATTCAGGTAAATGATGTTTAAATGAATTCCAATAAAATAAGATGGTCACCTTTATAGTATTTAATGGTGTCTGTGCTTTTTACGAATACCATTTCTTTAATATACATACGCGTATGACCAAGCGAAAGCGTGTTTTCACTGGTATGTAACTAATAGCTAGAACAGCAGTACATTTTCTATTCTGCGTAACCTGAAAAAAAATATACATTAATAAATATTCTTCAGCCAAACTGCCTAAGAATATTATAGAGATAATATATTATAGATGTAACTTAACCATCCATACGCATATCAATAATGGTTCATTCTTACTGATGTATTTTTAGAACTCAATCCAAAAATAAATCAAATCTAACAGGAATAGTTCTTAGAACTATATTCCGTTACCTTAGAAATACGCAGCAATAAATATATTCAAATCATAGATTTAAGGAATAAGCGTTTATGTATGGCATAATGTCAACCATATGTAGGTGTTTATCCACTGTTAATCACTCACATTGTAGTTAATCATGGTTAATGTTCTTATAGAACTGAGAACCTTAAAAAGAATAAAAAGGGGGAACATCAGGAGGTTTGTTTGAAATCTTCTCTGACAAATTGTGTTACCTTTAATACAACTAGCCATGAAAATACAAATATACTCTTACATCAAGGAGTATTTAGTCTAATTATGGCATAATCTATCTATCTATGCCAAATTATACCGAGTATAGGCTCTCTGCCTCTGGGATTTTTCGATTCTAGGTGGTATTACTGTTAGTCAGTTCACAATCTCCGGAATCTCATGACGAATATTCTTGGTTTTAAATCTGAAACTAGTACCTTTTGCTATGGAAAAATAACATTATAGTCTCTAGAAATCCTGATATGCTGGAATCACGGCTATTTTAAATCACTCATTTACATCATTTATCATTACATCAACAATCATTTTACATCACTCTGTGAGTTCTACTCATTCAATTTATTGGCCACTGGCAGGTAGCATATCCTGTATGTTTCTTGGTTAAAACTCCCAACATCCAGAAGTCCTGGCGTTTTATAGATCCAACTTATAAATTATCCCGGACTTCCATATTCTGGGAGGATTCAGGTACCGGAAAACTCAAGTTATTAAAAGATTTGAACCTATAGAAGTATTTAGTCAGTTTCGATCTGTGGAATATTTGAATAAGATAAGATAAGAATTTCCTTCAAATAGAAAACTGCAATCTGTAGAAACAATCGGCTTGACGAAACTCCTCGCTCAATGCAGCTTAATTTCTCTGAAAGCTTTGGTTTTTTAGGTTTTCTGGCCACAGGCAATCATTGGATCATAAAGGATTTAAGCGATGCCAAATCCTAGCTTCTGGAATACCGATGTTTTATAAAGTGGTTGTTGAATGATTTTACTTATAAATGACCTTTTAGCCTTTTCAGAAGTTATAGAAAATGTATTATACCACACTAAATCAGACACCAGCACTTCGCCCTATGTCAACCTTGCAGTTTATCGTTGATTGATAATTTACAAATACTGTGCAATACTTCTGAATAGTCATGTTCTGTGGAATCAATACTCCTTTTTTTGTTTTATTTGTGATATAAATCAAGTCCCTCCATTTTACTTAGAGAGAACAGATGTATCCAAGTCAACCATAAAGCTACGTTAAATGTTTTAATTTAATATTAGCACTACATTAGATTATAACACCTATTATCATAACTTTACAGATATCTGAGGTATTATATTTAATATAATACCTAATACAATTATAAACTAATTGTGAATAACAGTATCTACCAAGCATCAAATTAAAAACAAAGCAACTTATAAAGTACAATGTAAGATTTTAAAATTACTTTTGGTACGATATTTCTTATTCAATATCTAATTTACAAAAGCTTATATTAGTGAAAATAATGATAAATAATTAATCTCCCAATTTTTGCAATATATTACAGTTTGCTCGAGTCACTTATTTAAAATACATTTGAAAAATGTAAACTAGTCGAATAATAAAAGACCCATACATAACTGTGCGGACTGGTGACTATTTATAACTCCGCTTGTCACACCAGACTGCGCTGCGCACCGGAAACAACTCATAGCCATGTCCACCAATCACCGCCACTTGATAAATTACCCTGCAGTCATATGCCATATAGATTTTTTGAAGGTGTGACAGTTTAATTAATGCTACTCGCAAAATATAACTATTATAGAATACTATGAGAATATGGATTTAATCCTTTAAACAATTAATCCTTTCCATTTACTTCACGACCGTTTTCATATATTGCCTCTATTAGGGATGTCATACCGAATCCAATTAGCTTAGTCTGGCTTCTGCTTATACCATATATATAACGAATAAGACCAAAAACCGTTAAGTACATTTGACAGCGATAAGTCTTACGTCAGTCATGCTGAAATTTAAAAAATTCTTGAGGGTTCTCCTTATTCTTAATAAATGTAGAACACGAATCACCTTAATGAAAGAAAAAAAATCAAGAACGAAATACTCAAATGAGCTTTGACGCTATTGTTCACTTACATTTTAAAATTTTCTTAGCGTCTCTTTAATGAAGATGTTAGTTAAAGTATAATAGAAAACAACTAGATTAAGAGAACAATCATACCTAGCAGTGAACCGTGTCATAAGGCAAAGAACGAAGTTCAAGATCATTCTATAAAATACCGTGCAAGTGTATCTTAATACCGCGTGAGTGTAAAAAAATTCCTGTTGTACCAAATGCCGTATAATTGTAACAAAGTAATATTTCCATTGTACCAAAATAATGTGGAAGTGTATCAGCATTATTTGGACCATTGTCATAAAATAAACTAAAAAGATGACATAGAGATTAGTTATCTCTAAATACACAATGGTATATGGAATGAATCTCAGTTACTTCTTAAAAGCCTTTAAAGTAATAAATTAATAATTAATATTAAGTATTTCTAAGAAGGAAGCATGGATTCTCTAACTGAATATTGCAAATTGTATGCTTTTAGCTCAGAGTAACACATTATCAGCTAATATTGCTAGATGCCAGACTGCTACGTTGTTTTTCAGAAATGTGATGGTTCGGCGAGACTAATGACAACATTGTCGATATTAAACTCAGCTAATCTGCGCCATTACGGTTACATAACATAAACAAGCGCCAATATTGTGGCGGTTGTTATCGTTGTTTTGCTATGTGGCACAAACTCGAGCTTGCATTGTAACATATAGTATATTATTGATAAACAATGTTATACAGGCTGTCCGGTAACAAAGCGCTATTTCTGACAAAGGTACAGCACATTATTGCTCAGCTAAAGGCAAGACATACACTATATGAATCGTGGTTACTTTTTTATATTATGAAAAATAATATCATAACAAGTTTTTCGTAATCTGTCTTGTTACCATTAATATTTATTAACATTTTTACTGTTAAATATATATTACCAAATAAGTCTTTGAATATCTTATAAAAATACATATACACTAAAGGATGAGAAAAAAGCAGCGGAGCCCCGTTGATCATACGGTGAAATTGTTTTTGTCTAAGCCAGATAGTTATGGGATACCCTGAATATTGCATTGTAATACTAGAATAATAATTTTACACTATTTTATATTGGGGAGGCATCTGAAATAAAGCTCTACATTAACTGTTTCTTGATCGCTAAGGAAATTGTAAAGCTAAAGAATTACACATTTCGATGCAAAACAAAGTTAGTAGTTATTTGGGCAAAACAAAAGGATAGTTTTTTTACATTTTCTTACCTTCAATATACTGATCCAAAATATAAATCCTAATAAAATCTGCTTATAAATATGAGTATCGAGCACATCATTTATTGGTTTTGGAGTACAGAGATTTTGTTCTCTTTACACTCATTCAATTATCTCATTAAAAGTATATTTTGCTAAGTATTTACTTATTCATCTAACTTATCTCTTCTTGATAAAAATGTATAACAGCATTGTACTTCATTGGCTAAGCGTTATTGACGCCGAGGGACTGGAAGAACTTCCGGCTGTCCACACGTTTTCAAAAAATTAACATACCTATCGATCAGAAACTTTGCATGAAAAATCATTTATGTATCGGAAAAAATCAGGTCTATCAGACAGTGGGCTGGCCCACTTCTTTCTTTGTCTGCCTGGGGATGAAACATTCCAATAAGTACTATTGTCTGTCAATCCGTCAATCACGTTAACAGGACTTACCGAGTAATAAGACTACTACTGAATGATTCGTATAATACTCGTATTTTGGAATGACAAATATAATAGGAGAAATCCTCCCCGTTTTTATTTTTCATTTTGGAAGTAATGTGAATAGGATATTTATATACCAGCAATGAATTAAACGAGCCTGAAAGATTTGTTCTCCTGTTGTCATATTTTTAACTGGCGAAATGTCAATAGTTCAAGGACCTGCCACTAATCTCATTAAATTAGTCTACATACGTTACCATGTCAAATGTTAAATTGGCAGATGGTAGTACTCAGTTTGTTTACATGTTCTTTTTTAATTTTCCCGTTGCTATCAGATAGATACCCAATATACAATGTTGATATGTTCTCCCATGCCCAGCCAAATATTACAGAGTGATATATACTATTATCGAACTCATTGTTGCTTGTTTATAAATGAAGCTTTATAAATAATTCTAAGATAATACAATTTAGTTTTCTTTCAGATATCTTCCGGATTGATAGAGAGGCAAAAATTAAATTTTTTACATCCCCTCGAGTGATACGTTTAGTTAACGCTCAGCCAATAAACAGTTTATTTGAAATTACCACGAAAGTAACATATAAATTAGTAAAAAGTTAGTGCAGTAATAAAAGGGTTCCAATAAATGTGAGATTGAAATATTGTTACAAACAATTCAGATTTATCCATACATCGAGAGTGCTTTATATCGCAGTATATAACAGTGATAGCTTTATACGGATAATCTAAGTATATCATAGTGTGGCTTATTGGTACCTAATGCTATTGATGTACAGCATGTGGTGAATCAGAATATTGTAGTCTGCATTGAAATATGAATATGCCGTAAGAGCCAATTTATCATTTATATGATTTTACCTTTATTTTGCCTCTTGCACTTCGATGTGATCTGTCATGTAGTATTGATAATTTTACTTTTTTGTGAAGTTGGCTTTGCTATATCTACTTTAAACGTAGCTTATCATTGAGTAATAAGGTGCACGTGGATTAGTCTAATGAAACTAAAGTAAGACTATCTTAAAGATTGCAAAACATGTAGAGCATTACAAAATTAAATCATGTGTAAAAAAGTCAAGTACGAGTTGGTAATTTCAGCTATTAAATACAAAAAACTAGTAATTATTAATAAACAGTCAAACAACTATAATAAATTTATTACTTTATTTTAAGTGATGGATAGCGCTCATTAGCTTTTTGTCCTACTGATATAAATTTGTTTTTATTTTTAATTTTTATTTATAAATTACCCATATTTTACTGTTGGTTTAAATTTTTCATATCAGTTCCGATTTTATACATGTTGAAATTAAAATATTTGTTATTCCCATTTTTTAGAACACAATATTATATTTTAAAATATTTCTTTCAAAGTAGATCTTAATAGCATTAAAAAGTTTGCATAAGGTTTGTATTTCATAAATTAATTAAATTATACGATACATTTTATTCCTGAAAAACACAATCAGACAGTAAATAGGTAAACTAAGGAAGATATGATTATACATTATATAATGTTTCTTACATAATATCATCTAAAAAATTAAACGGTGCCGTTTCATAGAATATTTTTATGGATATTCATTACAGCTGATCATTTTAGTGGTATTTGATTTAATAAGTGAATATGCGTGATAAAAAGGCAGTAATTTGAATTATAAAAGTTGATATATTAATACACAATACAATAATAGAATATTAGATATTTAAAAAGAGATTTTATGTTTTATACAGAAGTGTATTTGTAACATATTACGAAAATAATAATAAATACAGTAGTTTATACCGGGTGTCTTAAAAGTCCCACCACCATCCCCCCGCACTGTTAACTCTCTTATGAATATAGATGGAGTGGTTTACTTTGGGGATGTTTATATGCCCAAATGAGAAGAGTTTTTGATGTATGAAAACTTTGGACTTCTCCCTCCCAAAATACATATTCAGTCCAGTTACTGTATCAAAGTGGACTGAGTTTGTCTTACATACTACATGGAAACAAATAAAGGATGACATAACAAAACAAGGTATTGGTATTCCCAGAACTTCCTAACGGGCTTCGAAACTGGGCAAAATAAAACTTAATAAATGCTATCTTCATCAACCTTGTTGGTTTTTTTATTAATGTGATACTTTTTTATATTTAGGTCTAAGAATCTAATCACTGTAGTAAGTTCAGAGATGTTCTATAGAACTAATACCATCACGTCTTACTACGCGCAATATCTTGTCCGCGTAATTAGAGCTCGGTCACGTTCCACTTTAAGACTCGACACGTCCTGACTTGTCGCATAATTAGCAACATCGGATCTGCTCGCCGTGCTACAGGTTGTTTGCGATGATCTCATTAAACCGGCCTCGGTTCTTTGAGATTGCGTAAATTTCAATTCATTTTAAAACACGTTAAATTACAATTTAACACATTACAAATATGAGTTGGCCGATAACACGTGTGTTTTTTACAACACAGAAAACTTTACCAACACTGATTAAGATGTACACTAGGTCCAAAGGGTCCGCTACTACAGCTGAAATCTTGTGCATATGCTATGCACCGTACCTAAAGAGGGAAACTGAAGCCAAAACAAACAATTGAAAATGTATTGCTTATTCACTGAGCGATGAAAATTAGACAAAGCAACGCTACATATGATTAATTTCATCGCCAATTACTGATTAAGATTTTGTAACCTAGAGGGTTCAAGATTTTTTGTGCTAATCAGCACTAAAACAAAAAAGAAGCCATATAACAAAATATATTTATCATACAATGAAATAATTACATTTTTAATAGGAATAATTTAATTTTCCTGAGTAGACAAAGTCAATACACAGAGTAATTATGAGCCGATCTTATATTAAGTTACTATCCTAAATATTCATACTAACTAACATAAAGCGAGTTAAATAACATGGGAAAAACAATTTTCATATCAAAATCCAATTCAGATATTTTTGCATTTAAAAAGAATTGTTTTATAAAAACTGTTCCTCAATTAAATCCTTGAAATAGAAGATACGCTTACGAATGTATACACTAAAACGCAGTTTTTAAATCCAATATGAGCCATGAAAAGAATTGTTTGGTTAGTTGTAATCGAGGTTTATGTAGAAACATGTCACATTGTTTGATTACACCTTTTTCTATAATAACATTGCAGATGCTATTGAGAGTGACATATATAATGTTATAGTTGTTACTATGTGCCGACTTCTAGTTTACAATCACACCTTTCAATTAGCAGTCCTAAGATAATACAATGTATAATGGTCAAATTCCCAATCTAAACACTTCCATATAGTACTAGCTTTAATTTACTTTAACTTGTAGAGCTAGAAATTGTCATTGCTTTTATTTAAGAAACCCATAAAAAATCTTGAAAAGGTCTTAAAAGGAACGTTTTTCAAAATTGTTGTTTGAAGTAAAGTGAAATAAATTACTAAAATATCAAGTGTCTAACAATCAATTCATAATAAATGTAGATAAGTCATTGAGTGTTATCGTCAAAAATCAAAGCGTTATAAGTTTAGGTAACAGTAATACCATTTTAATATTAGTTTTAAATAATATAAACGTCACGTGATATTAGGCCTTCGTGCTTTTGTGTTACAGAAGCAAAGACGACGGTCGGATCAGATTCAAGTCATCTTGCACTTTGTACTGTGCTCACGTGTTAAATGTTCAGACTGAGTTCACTTTTCTCCCTAAGTGCTAACATCATCTACTCTTCCACACTCTCTAGGGCCTCTTTCCTCCTGCAACTTGGGGCAAACAGTTCTGCAAAACAGAAAGGTTATCAATACTTGTTGTTGCGTATTAGACTTGTATGTGTTAGGGCCCGACAGAAAATCCAAACTATTAGGTGCAATGGGAATACAGCATTGGATTACTTCCAAGTAAATAAACATTTTGGTTGGTTATGTCTTTAAGTCTCAATCGTTATATACTGTAATAACAAAACCGTTACTGAGAAATCAAAACGCAACATTATTTTTAAAGACAAATAGTTGTTATGGATAAATAATTTGCACATCACTCACATTATATTTGATCATGGTTCATGTTCATATAGAACTTCGAACCTTAAAAAGGACTAGAAGAAGAAAATTCAGGAGTTGTATTTGAGAAATTGTGTTACTTTTGATACAACTACCCAGACAAACATACAAACATACTGGTAAATCAAGTATCATTTTCTATCCATCCTAAATTATTGCGAGTATAGACTCTCTGCCTTTGAGAAAGGTCGTGGTGATTGATAGATTTATAAAACATCCCAGACTATGGGGCTTCCATCTCAGATGATTTAGGTACCAGATATTCAAGTTATTGAAAGATTTACACCTCTAGAAGTATTTAATCACTTACGCCCTATGGAAGATTTTAATAAGATTAGATAAGAATTTCCTTCAAATAAAAAACTGCAATCTGTAAAAAGAATTGGCTTTACGAAACTCCTCGCTCAGTCCAGCTTCATTTCTCCGAAAGCTTTTGTTTTTCTTAGGCTTTCTGACAACAGGCATATTACGTTAAAAATATTTTAGTTTTGCCAAATTCTAGTTTCTAATGGAGTCTGGTACTCTTATACCTTACTAGATGTATGTAAAGTGGTCGTTTAATTATTTTAATGAAAAATAGCTTTTAACATTTTCAGAAGTTATAGTAAATGTATTGTGCCACAGTAACACTTGGTCCTATGTCAACCTTGCAGTGTAGCGTTGAATGATAATTAAAAAACACTGGTCAATACTTCTGCATAGTCACATTCTGTGAAATTCTTGGACAGGTTTATAGGTACATTCTTGAAGCTCTTGTCTTATTCGAAATTATATATTAATTTAAACAAACTCTCCAATAATATAATGTTTTTATTTTTGTGAGGCCTTTAGTACTCAATGAGTACATCTTCGGACTCACACAACTGAATTTTTGTTAGTCAGTTGTGTGAGTCCGAAGATGTACTCATTGAGTACGAAATGCCTCACAAAAAAAAAACTTAATATTATTGGAGAGTTTGTTTAAATTAATATAGGTTTAAAGGTGTGTATTAGGTTATTCTTGATATAAAGCAAGTCCGTCCAATTTACTTAGATATAACAAGTGTATCCAAGTCTAAATTTAAGTTAAATGTTTTAAGTTAATGTTAGCACTAAATTAGATTATATTAGCTATTATCATAACTTTTCAGGTACCTGAGGTATTACCTTTAATATAATATCTGAGATAATTATAAAATCGCTTGTGAATAATAGTATATACCAAGTATTAAATTAAAAACAGATCAAATTATATAGTACAGTTTAATAAAACATATTTTGGTATGATATTTTGTATTTTTGCAATACGAGTATATTACAGTTAGCTAAAGCCACTTGATTAAAATAGTTTTGAAAAATATAAACTAGTCGAATAATAAAAGACCCGCACATACCTGTGTGGAATGGTGACTATTTATAACTCCGCTCGTCACACCAGACTGCGCTGCGCACCGGAAACAACTCATAGCCATGTCCACCAATCACCGCCACTTGATAAATTACTCTGCAGTCATATTGCTTACACATTTTTTTAAGGTTTGACAATTTAAACAATTCCACTCGCAAAGCATGCCATAGTTTGCAGTAGAAAACAATGAGAATATCGATAAAAACATGTCAGGTCTATATTAAAATTAACCGTGATTATATTTTACTTATTACTAAAGCCACAGTCATATTAGAGAATTCAATCCTGTCCAGGTACTGCAATATGGATTTGTTAATTACCTCCAGTAGTAACAATTCCTCAGACAATTATAACGAAAAATTATACATACCTATCATCTGTGAAGTTATGTTCATTAGTAGACAACTATATCTCGATATCTCGTTCCGTGTCAATGCTCCATGTCATAACTCAAAAGACTCCTACAGGAGTTTTTTTGGCTCTGATGTAGACTAGGAAACTTCCCACAGAAGTAAGTTAGAAAATAGTGATTTTCCACATTAAATTTTGTATCGTTAATATAGGATGGATTTTTGTTATTGCCTTTAGCACTGACCCAACTCAGACCATTATTATAACCAAATGTATGTTCCTTAGGATCTGAGAGACAAGTTATGGCTACTCAGAGAAAACTACAACTCGGTATCTAATTACGTATCTCCATGTCAAGTTCCATTATTAGGACTCCAACAAGGACGTCACTCAGATTATTTCTACGAACAACAACATGATGTCAAATAATCTTTGATGTAAGTTCTGGGTATAGAATAAAACTAAATGTTAGTATCACATTCCGTATCATTGCTCTATGTTTAAAAATTTTCCGACTTTTCTGGAATTCTGATGCAAACTAGTGATTTTTGTCACAGCTCACTGTTTTGAAAGTTTTCTTTCACAACTCATCCTTTACTGTCACTTCACGACGGTTTTATATATTGCCTCTAATACGGATATTATTCCGAAGTCAGTTTGCTAGTCTGTTTCCTTCATATTGCCTTATATACAACTTGCTAATTGATTTCCTGAATACTTACATTTTGAGAAAGAAAAGAAAAGTTATATGAATAAATAAGTCCTTAGTTAATCTTCTGTTAGTGTGACAATTGAATTAGTGTAAAGAGCAATAAACTGTCAAATTATATTAATCACAATCAGTAAAAGATGAATTAGAAGATTCGGAACTCACCGCTATTATCAGATTATATTGGCATTTATAGTTTAAATTTACTTATGTAATAATCCAATCCAATAAAAACAGTAAGTGAGGCGAATGTGGGAAATACCATTTTCGAATACAAATCGGTTCATTAAAATTGGTTTATACTTACGAAAATTGGTGGACGTACATAACAAAGCAACGTGAAACAGTCCGAATTGTAAAACTTTCTCTATTCAGAATAGTTCTTTAAAACGATGGAGACATTAGTAAAAATATAATATAACCAAGTAGATCAAGTGATTAATCGAAACCTACCAGTGAACCATGACATAATGCAAAGAATAAAGTGTAATATCTATAAAATACCGTGCAAGTGAACTTATACCGCGTGGATATACAAAGATTCCTTTCGTACTACAATATAGTTTATTTGAAACAAAATAACATTTAATTGTACCAAAATACCGCGTAAGTGTATAAACATTATTTGGAGCATTATCATAAAATAAAGTAAATTAGATAGACATTAGTTATCTGTAAAATACACGATTTTATAAAGGGATGAATCTCCTTTACTTCGTAAAAACTTTTAATGTAATAAATTTATAATTATTTTAAAGTCAGTTCTAAGAAGAAAGCATGGATTCCCTTAATAAATATTGTAAACTGTATGTTTTAGCTCAGAGTAACACATTATCAGCTAATATTGCTAGATGCCAGACCGTTACGTTGTTTTTCGGAGATGTGATGGTTCGGCGCGACTAATGACAACATTGTCGATATTAAACTCAGCTAATCTGCACCATTACGGTTACATAACATAAACAAGCGCCAATAATGTGGCGGTTGTTATCAGTGTTTTGCTATGTGTCACAAACTCGAGCTCGCATTGCAACATACAGCCTATTATTGATAAACAATGTTAAACTTACAGGCTGTCCCGTAACAAAGGGCTATTTCTGACATAGGCATAACACAGTATTGCTCAGCTCAAGTCAAAACTATATGAATCGTGGCTACCGTTATGATATTATTAAAGATAATACAATAAATATTTTTCTTAATCAGTCTTGTTACCATAAACATGTATTAACAATTTTATTGTTAAATTTATTACCAAATAAGTCTTTGCATATCTTATAAAGGTACATAAATATTTAAGAATGGGAAAAAAAACCAGCGGAGGCCTACGTTCGTACAGTGAAATGTGTTTAACGCGATCTAAAAAGTAATGCCAGATACCTCGAATATGCAATATAATACTATAATAATAATTCAGAAATATAACACAACACACATGCCTAGGTCTTTGTTGTGATTTTTATATTGGAGAGTCATCTGGTAAAAGGCTCTACCATTATCTGCTTCTTGATCGCTAAGAAACTCGGAGAGTTAAAAACGTACACATTAGTGATGCAAACCAGTCAGTAGTTTTGTATCTAAAACAAAAAAGGCATTATTATTTAAATTTTAACTTTGTATTTTAAATAAATAAATCCAAACTATAAAACCTAGTAAATTTGGCTTATACTTATGAATTCCGAATCTTAAAATACATTTTTTATTGATTGTGGAATCAAAGTTTGTATTCTCTTTATACTCATCTAATTATCTCACTAAGAGTCCAAATTATTAAGGATTTATGTACTGTAGGAGTTGTTATAACTCTTTGATTAATCAAAATGTATAGGAGAATTATATTTCATTAGCTGATCCTTAATGAAGAGTTTCACACGTAGAAGAACTTCTGGATATCAACACGGTTTCTCAAGAATAAACAGAAATATCAATTAGAAATTTTTCATGAAGAATCATTTATGTGTCGGAAAAAATTGAAGCTGATCGTTAATGAAGAGTATCACACGTGGGACCAGAAGAACTTCTGGCTGTCAACACGGTTTTCCAAGAATAAACAGAAATATCGATCAGAAATTTTTCATGAAGAATCATTTATATATCGGAAAAAATTTAAGCTATCAGGCAGTGGGCTGGCTCAATACTTCCTTTGTCTGCCTGGGAGATAACACAATCGAATAAGTGTTATTGTCTGTCAATCCGGTTATCCTAAGGATATCGCATGAAATGTACTAAGAATGTTTCATGCAACTTTTGTGAGTTCTGTTTTTCGAGTTACGTAGTTGCATAGAGTGCCCTACCGTGTAACAAAACAGTAACTCTACGTGGTAATAGGACTTAATAATAAGAATAATAAGAGTGCTACTGAATGAACCTAGAACGATATGTATTCCTTTTTTTGGAATGAAAAATATAATGACACAAATTCATTTTCTTTTTCATTGTGAATATAACGCGAGTAAGATGTTAATAACCCATAAATGAGCAAAACCAGCCTGAAAGATTTGTTCTCCTGTTGTAATATTTTGAACTGGCGAAATGTCATTACTTCAAAGCCCTGCCACTAATCTCAGTCATTCTGCGTCAAATACCAGTAAACACCATATAATCTGTCAATGTTGACGCCAGGCTTTATCTCTTACTGTATTGTTTGAGTACGGTTGTATAACATCTGCCTCCAGTGATTTTGTGGTACTCATTAAAACGGTATACAAAAACAAGTTGTACACATATCTGTCGGAAAATCTGGATTTGAAACGGAAATGTTATTATTATTATATTGTAACCAAAGAATTATGTAACAGGAAATCTGGGACTCTTAATCTGATTATTATTGAATCTTTAGGTTTTCGAACAACCATTTGGATGTGTTTTAGAGGTGCTTTAGAGGTGATTAACGTATCTTGTTTTTTCACTGATCATGATTTAAAGTTATATTTAATTTTAATAATAAATAATGATAAAAATAATAAATTTATAACAAAATTATAATGGAATACGGAAATAGCCTTCTCATGTCCATAATTGTAAAGGTCCATAATGGCAGCCATAATTTTAAACTAGAAAGAAGTCTAAACATGACGTATCGTGACGAGGCATTAAGAGAAAGGTACTTTGAAGCTAAACTTAACAGCCAAATTGTATCAATCAAACCTTCCCACTATACATTATGTGTCAAAAACTCGATATCTCCACTGTGCACAGGAATCATAGCTAAAACATTGTAGTGCACCCAATTGTGTACCTGAATAGCAATACCTACATTGCACTTAATTTAGTATTATACGTGTAGGTAATGTCGAACAATGTAAACATTTAATTTTTAATCAAAGTTTTTTGAATCTCTTCAGATGAACATGACTCCTGATGACTGATTATTTGCGTTTAAGTAACTGCTTCCTCAGATATCTCAGGTTTGTTGTGCGTTTGCTCATCATTAAAATATTTATAGACGTTAGGGTATTAATATCAAAAAGTACACCGTTTCTATTGGTGAACAAAATGGATACCGATAAAAATTTTCCAAAAATATTTTAATTAACCTAATATTTTTATTACATGTGAAAATTTTTTCGTTAGCTTACAGGCTGACGTCTCTAGAATTTTTGTATTTATAGGAATCCAAATACAAAAATATGAATAAGAATTTCGGAACGGATAGTTCCAGATTTGCAACAAATATAAAATGTTCACAATGCAAGAATTTGTATACTTGCAAGGTAGAAGTTTATAAGAAAACGAGTCATGTAATAGGCTGTGCTAAGATTGAATTTGAAATTTTAAGTTTGTAGCTAGTTAAATTAGGCTACATCCGTTACTATGTAACATGGTAAACTGAATTTGTTTACAAGTTCATTTAAAAATTTTTTCTCGTTGCTATCAAATGGATATCCAATGGACCGAAGTATAAATGTTCTCCCACGTCCAGCTAAAACTACAGAGTGAAATATATCGTCATTTAACTCATCGTTATTTTTTTGACGTGACAACGTCTTAAATTAGGTTGCGGCTCGGAGTCACTCATGAAAAAGTGTAACGCACGGTAACGTTACGATGCCCGTCCAGTGGGTCCGCCGCACGGGATCCGCACGGGATAAAGCAGATAACTGTGGGTCCGCCGCACGGGATAAAGCAGATAACTATGTTTTTTCGTGAAAATGTGGAGTGCTTAGATTCGTCATTTACAACAACTACAACAATAAAGGTAAATAATTGTACACTGATATTTCATTATCGTAAACTATGATTGATTGATTAATTGTTAGATTGACACAAAAGTTGAGAAACTGAGTTTATAGGTTATGTCATACTATTGACAAATGTTGATAGTGTTAAGTAAATTATTAGTTTAAATCACTCTGCAATCAATCGTAATTCAGTCGATTGAGAAGAAACAGCGCATTGCTAGTCAAACATTTAAAATAACAAATTATAACCTCTAACCTGTCATAAAAGTGCGACCAAACAAACGAACTAAACCGACCAATACCACGCGCGGAGTTAGAATTTAACTGTGTTTAGCCAGAATTTCAAATTCCAATTTTAGTAAATGTTTTATTCAACTTTACCATTTACAATAACAAATTTTAATTAATTTCAAATTATGTACAATGTTTTGGTAAACAAAATATATTTCTATAGTTAAAATTTGTGCAATTCTTATTTTCATTCAATTCCTTGTTCCTATTGTGCAATTTAATAATATTCATATCAATAAATATTCTACCGAGAAAAAGACGTTGTCACGTAAAATCTTCGCCCGTAAAACCGACTTTACAGGCAACCATAATTTTTTTTTTTTAATGAAGCTTTATGAACAATTTGAAGTTAAGAAGATGGATTTCGTTCAGAGATCATGTGGACTGACGGACATGAAAAAATAAAATATTTACATCTATTCCAGTGCAGGGTTTAACTAAAGCTCAGCAAAATAATATGTTTATTTCAAATGATCAAAAAAGCAAGATTTAAATTAGTTGAAAAGTTAGTGCAGTAATAAAAAGGTTTCAGTGATTATAAGATTGAATTATTGCTACATAAATCCAGATTTATCCATACATCGAGAGTGCTTTATATCGCAGTATGTTACAGTGATAGCTTTATACGGATAATCCAACTGTATCAAGGTTTGACTTATTGGTACCTAATACTATTGTACAGCATGTGGTGAATCAGAATATTGTAGTAGAATATTGGAAATATATAAATATACTGTAAGAGCCAATTTATTACATACACGATTTCCCTTTATTTCGCCTTGGTAACTTCGTTTGAACTGTCATGTACTATTGGCAATTTTAAATTTGTTTTAAGTTGGCTTTGCTATATCTAATATAAACATAGCTTATTATTGCGTAATAGGGTGCACATGGATTAGTCTAATGACACTTTAAGTAAGACTATCCAAAAAATTGCAAAACATTTTTAGTATTACAAAATTAAATCAAGTGTAAAATAAATAACAATTATAAGTAAGGAATTTCAGCTGTTAAATACAACAATCTGCTGATTATTAAAAAACGCGTTAAAGTATTATAATATAATATAATTATAAGTTGTTATCAAAATCTTCATGCGGAAATAACCCGTATTTTTATATTGTTTCAAATTCTTCATAAAATGTCCTGTTTTCAATTATTAAAATTTATTCATTTTTCATGGCCATTATTTTAAAACACAATATAATATTTTCATATATATTATAAAGAATACATCTTTATATGAATAAAATGCCTCCACAAGTATAGAAATTCATATATTTATTAAATTAAAAGATAAATTTAAATCCTGAAACACAATCAGACAGTAAAGAGTGAAACTAAGGATGATATGGCTATACTTTATATGCTATGAACTTACTTAATATGATATAAAAAATGATGGTGTCCTTTAGTAGAATAGTTTATGGACAATCTTTACAGCTGATCATTTTAGTGATATTGTATTTACTCTATGTGTCTGCATGAAAAATAAAAAAGCAGTAATTCTAAATATAAAAGTTGTACGTATCAATATGCAATACAAAAATATAAAAATAGGTATTTAAAAAGATATTGTATGTTTTACACATAGAATTATTTTTAATTACTTAAAAACATTTTAATTAGTTCCTTAACAATATAAAATTGACTAAGGGTACGACTGAGACTTACCACCTAATAATAATAATTGTAATAATACTACAATAAACACAGTAGTATATAGCAGTTATTTAAAAAGTCCCACCATTCCCTCACACTATTAATTTTCTTATAAATAAAGATATTACAGATGGAGTGATTGACTTTTGGGGCTGTTTATGTTACCTATTGAGGAGTTTTTTTATGTATTAAAACTTTAGACCTCCCACCCTCCAAAAATACTCATTTATTCCAGTTCCTGTGTCTAAAGTGGACTAAATGTTTCCACATACTAATTGGAAACAGATAAAAGATAATATAGAAAAACAAGCTATTGGTATTCCCAGGACTTCCTAAAGAGCTTCGGTTAGACAAAATAAAGTTACTAAATGCTATGGTTATCACGCTCGTTGTTTTGCTATTCTTGTAATACTTATTTTATAATTTAGTGTTTTAATTTCTCAAAATTACTAGAGAGCGAATATATTATCTTCCTTACAATATTTCTAAATGTAATCAAAACTGAGGGGGTTGTATGAAATCATTAAAAATTTAATTGTGCTCTATTTTAATAAAGTAACATTAAAAATCTCTAGTTCCGACATTTCTTCTTCTTTTTATAGTAGGTACCTTTAAAAAGAGGTGTAACTTTGCTAGGTGTTCCTATTTAAAAATTTGTATTTACCCCCGAAATCCCCCATTTTGGAGGATGTTTAGTAAAAAAGTTTGTATTCCTAAAATACTTCTCATTAGTCATATAAACATTCCCAAAAGTAAATCACATTATCTCTATCCATAAGGAAGTTAATAGGGGGTGAGACTTGTAAGACACCCTATCTATATTCAGACTATTCAGACACCATTATCGATATTCAGTACAGATAATGCTAGTTAGTGTTTAATCAATTAAGAATTTTTGTGTTTGAGTTAAACTATGGGAATCAAACGGAGAATGAGGAAAGTTAACAATACTCGTAGAACAGGCTGACCATAGATGTATTGTAGACTTACATTCAAAGGGCGCTTCCTATATCTTTTAAGTAATAATCTCAATTAGGTATATAAGCCTTTATTTGATTAAAAATAAGTTTGTGTTGTATTTGTAAATTATTATGCATATTATATGAGTTTCTTGTCACTACTCAGTGAAATGGGTATCTGTATGTTTTCTTGCTAAGCGATGGTTCAACTGGTTTTCAATGTGCTGACTAGGTTGTGTTTTAATATGTAATAGCCAGTTTGTTTGTGTATAGATAAATAAATAAACAAAAGTTTCTGATTCGAATGCATGAATTTAGAGAAATAATACCTTTCGAAACTTTAATGTTTTCGCCGTTACTACAAGAAGACAAAAATAGATAAAATTTTCATTCAATTCAATCTTCAAAACAAAAATATTTCTAAGTTAGCAGAAAAATCTAACCTTGAAGTATGGTTGTACCATGAATAAATTTGTTCAAGTATTTTTCTAGAGGCAGGGTCAGGAGTGATGTCGCCAAACAACGGCTTGGGGCTGAACAACTAATCCCCTGATCCGCATGTCATAAGCTTACCTGTGTGTTCCCACTGCCACTCTGTTACCCTGATACATAACACGCTCAGGGCATTACTGGGCTCTTGTTTAGCCTAGGCTCTAGTCTGCATATTATTACCTTCACAATAATTATTTCTAGCTTTGTCCCTTTGATGGTATTTATGCAAACGTAGTTCTGATTAAAATTTGTACATACAAATTTTATCTATTAAATTTGCAATATTGCGTGAAATTCTGTGAACTAAATACAGTATAAGCCATAATAAAGAGTACTGAAACTGAATCAGCTGTAGTTGCCTTTTCGATCAGCCGATACAATTGTAGACTGTTGACACGGCTTCGTGTTCATTATTCCTTTCTTATTTGAGGTTAGTTTTTTGTTAACATGGTGCTAACAACGGTAGAGAATTTTTTTTCGTAGAGCATTATTTTCGCTCATACGGAATCGGACTTACGCGTGGCCAAGCTTGTCATACTCTGCATTACGTTTTCAGGAAAATTTTCAGAATTACACTTACCCAACCCATTCCCCCGTTCTTACAACACCAGACGCCTATGTCTGGGGAATGTTAAAAGAAAACGTTTTCCGCGAGGACCCACCATCTACCATCGTTAAGTATAAGAAAAAATAACCATGTGTATTTATGACAATGGAACAACATAAAACATAACAACAACATAACAACATAAAAATTATGCAAAACCTACAAGAACGGTACGACTGTTATCTCAAACTGAACGGGGGTCATATTGAACATGTTATTAACAGAATTTCCTTCCTTTGACATGTATTTATAAGTCAAATCTATATGTAATGTTACGTTGTTTACCATAATAAAATATTACCATTTGAGTACTGCTTATTTTGGCTAATACTGTATATAATTTAATGAACCTTAAACCAATTATATTTATCTACTAATAGCACTTTTATAATAATACATAAATAATAAAAACTCATTTCATAAACATTAACTATATCATGCTTGTCCATCTAATATCGTATCTGTATCTAATATCGGAACGATATAAAGAGATCATTCCAGGCTCAAGATGTCAAGACTGAGAGAAAAGTGAACTGAGGCTAAAATAAACATTTACATACACTTCGTACGGAGTGATCAGCAGCCCATCGTCTTGCAGTCAACCACCACCTCCTCTGACTCGGACGACTTTCTTATAGACTCTAATCACAGCATAAAAGAATTTTACTGACAAAAAGAAAAAAATCTGGTCTAACAAACTTAACAAATAAAATAGCATAGGTAAACCAGAATGCACAAATAGCTTCGGACAAGGAAGATGGTCTGTCACTCAATGTGAAGAGCTTGATCGCGATTTGATTGTGGTAGCTGAACACGGAGAACAACAACACAGAGAACTTAAAATTTTAAATCCTTCTTCCTTCAAAAAAGGAGGTGTAGAAAGTTTTTGAGAAACAACTTTATGCCTTTCACATTCGGCGAATCCACTGACAAATACTTAGAAGTTGTAGGGATAAAGATAGCAACAAAGGAATGGAAATTGACGTGATTATTTTGTACAAGTCTCCCAAGGGAAATGAGGGATCTTTTTTTTCTAATTTTGACTGAGGTGACGAAAAAAAGTCGTAATTTCATTGACATAGGAGACTTTAAAATATAAGTTTCAGATGTTTTTACAGCAGTAATTTGTCCCTATTCTTCATAGTACGCCTACATTGGTCTTGTTAAATGGACTCGTTTACGTAAAACATAGACTTCTCCTATAAGAACCCTTCTAAGGGTACAGTGATTAGCCTTATAGCCAAGATCTACGATGTTCTTTGTTGCTTTCTCTCTCCCTCCATAATGACCCAGAAAGTTTTATAGTATCGCCATCTAGGAGTGATTGGAATGAGCCCCTCCCTGCTGAAATTTTCCAAAAAGTGAGCTCTGTTTAGTCAGAACTTTTTCATATTTCTAAGCATTCACCTTCTGCAGTTGAATGAACCTATAAATTATTAGTTACATCGATTTATAAAGCGTCCAAAATTGGTTGCGTGCCCGTGAAAGAACAATATAAGTAATCCAAATTATATCTGAACCACATGCGTTCCTTCTTAACATTTTACAAAGCAAAGATTAAAAGTGCGTGCTTTGCATAGCTTAACTCGTTTAGCCCTGGAATAAATGTGGGTTGCCTTGTAACATTCCCCCCCTATATGCCAGAGACTGTTGCTGTGAAGTGTTTCTGCAACGGTAACGTTGCCTTAACTGCCTGTCTATCTACTGACGCCGAGTCGACCACATTGGAGCCCCAACAGAGGATGCAATGCCAGTCTTACCGCCCAGTGCGCCTCACCTGTGAGAACGATCGCATTGAGTACCAGTGAATTACCCCATTTACGTAATTTTCACCTTGCCGACCATGTATATCACTTTTATTTTATCTACACCACTTTAGAGTGAATTATACTCGTGTTTTTGTTAGAAATATTCGTTACAGGCAAGGTTTGAATACACGATATTTAGTTTTAAAATAATATATTAAACCTATTAGACTTTAGGGCTAGGAAACATTTAGTAGTGTGCACCCCCAGTACTAAAATTATACGAATTACTTCATTATACTGTTTTATAATTTTGTATTTACGATTTTAGTTATTATACGGTACAATGCTGAATACTTCCTGCCAGACATTGAGGCGCCGACGCTAGTCTACTGTGGAAAACATGAACATTGGCCTCAATACCATAACACTTTTTACATTGTGGTACAATGCTGAACACTTCCTGCCAGAATGTGTGGCACCGACGTTTGATTACAGTAGAAAACATAAACATCGCCTCAATACCATAACCATTTTTACATTGTGGTACAATGCTGAACACTTCCTGCCAGAATTTGTGGCACCGACGTTTGATTACAGTAGAAAACATAAACATCGCCCTCAATACCATAACCATATTTACATTGTGGTACAATGCTGAACACTTCCTGCCAGAATTTGTGGCATCGACGTTTGTTTACAGTAGAAAACATAAACATCGCCCTCAATACCATAACCATTTTTACATTGTGGTACAATGCTGAACACTTCCTGCCAGAATTTGTGGCACCGACGTTTGTTTACAGTAGAAAACATAAACATCGCCCTCAATACCATAACCATTTTTACATTGTGGTACAATGCTGAACACTTCCTGCCAGAATTTGTGGCACCGACGTTTGTTTACAGTAGAAAACATAAACATCGCCCTCAATACCATAACCAAATTTACATTGTGGTACAATGCTGAACACTTCCTGCCAGAATTTGTGGCACCGACGTTTGTTTACAGTAGAAAACATAAACATCGCCCTCAATACCATAACCATATTTACATTGTGGTACAATGCTGAACACTTCCTGCCAGAATTTGTGGCACCGACGTTTGTTTACAGTAGAAAACATAAACATCGCCCTCAATACCATAACCATTTTTACATTGTGGTACAATGCTGAACACTTCCTGCCAGACATTGTGGCGCCGACGCTCGACTACAGTAGAAAATATGAAAATTTTTTTCAATACCGGAACTTTTTTCTTGATTGTAGTACAATGATGAACACTTCCTTCCAGACGTAGTGCCGACGCTATTTAAGAGAAAAGTTATTTTATTAATAAAATGTGTTGTCACATATTTCTTGTTCTGATTGGACGCAATATCAATGAACTAATATTTTGTTGTCCATCATTAGGATTGAAGATAGGTAAAGATATCTTATTTTACCATGCAAAATTAGGCCTAAAAATCCCTCTGTAACAATATTAATCTAGAGACCAACGACTTCCGAACCACCACTTAAAGGTATTATAGATACAAAATACTTTTTATTACATTTACTGCTTGATTTATTAAAACACGAATCATTTAATAATATAATTAATCTACAGAATATACAGGTTTGCTTATGTTATTGTTATTTATATACGAGTATGGGTATCATATATTTTGCAATCTACTAATAGGGATATGAGTTGAATACTTATTATTAATAATAATTACATGTTCTGAATAATGAATTAGATCAGGATTTACCAAGCAGTAATTATAAATTTGTACATTTGCTCTAAACCACAGTATTACATATAAGTAACACGCACTACTGGTAATGAAATAATTATTGCGGGGCTATATCTGACTGATTCCGGCACCTGTGTTGGGTCATGGTCTCAAATTACACTGAGTTTCACTATGTTTTATTAGAAATAATAACGTTTTGTACTGTAATAAAATGAAGAAATTTATTTATAAAAACAAAATGAAAATTTATGCTATGTTGTAATCTTCTACATCAAAACTTTGGTACATACTCAAGGAGATTAGTTCACAATATCCTAAGATATATCTAAAATACAATATTTAGTCACATAAAATTTTTTAAATGTACATAATATATACATAATAAATGTATACTTATTTACTCTTCAAAACAGGTTATATTTTTTTACATACTACGTATTGTTTAATGATTTTCTATTGGTTTATATAGATTTTGTCTGATTTCTGTCTTGTTTTATTTGCCCAATGTTGTTTTAAAGGAGGTGTACCAAATTATTAATGAAATTTTTCGTGATATTGTTATTATTTTACCTTAATACAATAGTTGCCTACCTAACCTAACCAATACAAAAGAACCAAAGTAAGGTTTATGTTGCATGGAATATTTGTGTAAAAGAGTTTTAAAATTTAATATATTTTTTCCATTATAAGCTATCATGAACACAACGTTTTTAATATAACAAAATATATTTCAGGAATGCTGCTAGGAAAATCAGCGCGAGTGGTACCAGAGTAATATGATGTCTGTAGAATAGCGTGTAAAGGAGTCCACAACCCTTTTATATAAATGTGACCATCCGTGTTCACTCTGCAGTTTTTTCTTTGGGTCGTAAAATCCATCTCGATAAACATATAGCCAGACTGAAATAAAGTAAGAAAATAAACACATATTTATACTTTAATCTTCACTGGCTGAGCGTTAAGGAAACCTATGTCTTGAGGATGTAGAAAAATTTTATACCTGTTTGTTCGCACCTATACAAGCAACATTAAGTTAGGTCGAGGTTCAGTGGTAGAGAGGACTTTGTAGTCCTAACTTCGCCTTTAATAAAGACATTTTTTATTTAATTTTTTCATTTTATTAAGTTTGGAATTTATGAGTGGAAATTACCATTTCTGTATTTAGTTAACGATGATGGTACGAGAAAATCGTATAAGAAATACAAATGATTACAAATTAGCACATATTGCTTTTTAGTATATGACACCTCAACAAATGTAGCTACAGACTTGAGATTTTCCATGTAACCTGAGCTAAGTCTGTCATGTGACAAATGGTGATTTGCTCTATTTTCATAATAAGCAATAAGAAGACAAACACATTCGAAAATTTAAGGAAATGAATTATAATACACAATAGACATATATTACCACAAAAGTTCCTACACAAACTTACAATAATGTACTAATAGACCCAAACTTATTCCTATTATTGTTAATATGAAAATAGTATTTCCAAGAAAAACTATATTGACAAAATTACCTTGACAGACCTTACCATACCTTATCATTAACATAAAAATTGATTTTTAAATGAGTTTATTAAAATTTTTATGTAGTTTAGTCTTAAATGTTGTGGCATTTGTATTGATATAAACACTTTTTTAAAAATTTAATTTATGAATCAGATTTTGTGCTACTTCAAGTTTGCCTTAATTTTCTTTATATACGTATAGGAGAGTAGGCTTCAGTAAGTCCAGTTTTCATTAAGTCCAGGACCTTGTATTTTGCCATTTTAATACTGGCTGTTTCATAAAGTCCAGTTTTCACAAAGTCCAGTTCTCTAATATTAATTTAAAATATAACGCAGTTTCATAAAGTCCAGTTTTCAATAAGTCCAGGAGTTTAATATTATTAAAATACAGCAGTGTCAGTAAGTCCAGTGTCACAAAGTCCAGAAGTACAGTCTGTACCAGAGCAAGTCGCCGGCGACCGTCATGTTGCTATGTTGCAGGGGCAATTCTGAAGGCGTTCCAGCCTCAGCGCAAATATTTTAATAATTCATGTGCATTGTTATGTAAAGCAACCTAAAAAGAATAAGTTTGAATTCAAGCTTTAAATATTTATCTTTATTTTATGTATATTTGCAATTGTGTATCTAACTTATAGTTTTAAAATGTGGTTTTTCATACAAATCATAGAATAAATAGAAAACAATATTTTAATTATTAAACTTTATTCAACCTAACATTAATTAATAAATATAAGTATACATTTGGAATGTTTATTGTATCTGTAGTATGTATGTCCAATTAAATCACCGTAAATAAGAAAAAAACAAACAATACATTCATAACAAAATGTTGTATTATTTTACTATATGAAAACTCAAATTCTCAATAATGCCAGACACTCAACAAATGTTTTGAAAGTAATGAGTTTAGCAAACACACATAAAATATATATATATTTGACGTATCATATGTTTCCAATGCTAAAATAAAATTATATAACATTTTCCTGTATTAAATATGTTGTCTTTTATTAAGTAAAACAGGAAATTAAAATTAATCATTTTGCAAGCAACAACTGTCATTTCATTATGAAATTTTATTCAGGAGCTAGTTCTCATAACCAATTAAGATAACTGGTATTATGCATAAACCAGTGTTGATTATTTACTATTAAACGCTATTACTACAATGTTATTGATCAAAGCAATAAAAATTATAAGTCTTATATATTTTATATAAATGTTAGCTCTGATAATGGCAGTAAAGAAAGAACCTGCTATATTTTTATTATATATAATCAACCAAACAATAAACAGCATCTGGGATGTTAACCAGTCGGGCCCCTTTAGCTCAATAAACTACCTTGCCCCGATCATGAGGTTATATGACAATTGACTTAGTGGGGCTGGACAACTTTCATTTAAAACTGTCTTTCCGCACGATATATCAGAAACTAACTAACATATAGACGTTTGTTTATACATGAAGCTTCAGTACTATATGAGGAACACTTCGTTTGATTGTGGTAAACGTCCCACCATGAGATTTGGGTGACATTTAGCATGTATTACATTAGTCTTATGGGTAACCATTGTGATATTGATAACAAAGCATAATAAATATATTTGTAAACAAACTCAATTTACCCATTATATATTTTAACGTCCTAATAATATTTATTTGTTTCTTTGTTTTGTTTTCACACGTAAACTACTCAACCGATTGTACTGAAACTTTACATAGACATTCCTACGGTTCCTGGAACGAATATGGGCCTATTCTTATTTCGAAAAACTTTCTGGGCTCCACCATAATGGACTTAAAAATAGCGAAAGTTCCAATTTTTGGTCTTTAAAGTTTCGTAATTTTTATTGAATGAACCTGTCAAGTAATCAACCTTTCTGTGTAAACATTATACTAAGGCAGCACACCAATATGTTTATTTAATTTAAGCACTATTATTTATATTTCATAATCAAATTTAGCTGACACTAAACTCCTGTTCTCAGTCTCTTAGGACTGTATATATTTTTTCGTCAACATTTTGTTAATCGGGTAAATAAGGCAAATTCAACTATGGAACCGTAACTACAATAGACTCGAAGTCAGTTGAAATGCTCGGAACCAGCGAGAGTTTTGATCGAAATAGGCTTCTCATTCCTAAGTAGGTAAATATATTTCCCTCGTCAGGACAACGATGAAAACTCATCTATGGCACTAAAAATACATTAGACCGGCAGTAGATCACAATAGCTGGAAATAAGCGGTTTTTTTAAGCAAAGCTGTTTTCGGAGACCAGTGTAAATAATTTCTTGATGAGAGCAACGAGGTAAATTCAGTTGTGGTATCGGAAATATGATGAATTTGAACGAGAAATGAATGCTCCTATTCCAACCAAACATGATATAAGATTTTGTATCCCTGATCGCCTAACCATAAACACTGAAATTATATGAACCTGATCATATGACTACTTACGTTTGAAACACATTATAGAGGACCATTATATTACATCATACGTGTTTTGATAAAGTTGGCTTCGGACTTTGATTTTTTTTACCCGCGGGTAACAACTTGTATGACGTATTAACACATGTAGACTAATTATTCCAACACATCCCACACTTTACCAGAGTTGAAAGTCAATGTTAAAAGTAGGTGACAATATTTAATATCAGAGAACTCTCGAGTTTGCAGTTCCACAATTTAGCTCACCGAAATTTTCATTACTGGAACACTGCTATAAAATATAATTCAATATGAGACTATAATGTGGTAAGTTATCTCGAGACAGATTTCTTCTGTTAACTTCATTTTGATATAGACTAGGTTGGGTTGTTATCACTCAGTACGTCAACACAATTTTTATTTTATCTACCGGGGGTATATAAAAATGTCTCTTCTGTGCGACTGTTTATCATTCTATCTGCCTGCAGGTATATCGAAAATAAAATGTGTTATAGATTTGAAATTTTGAATGCAAACTCAGTTTGTTATGCAACACGTGGTGTGGCGTGTTGCTACTTTGTTTATATTATATTGAATTAGTAAAAAGCATTTATTTTTAACACGCAAGCCTCTAAAACAAAGCGATAAATGTGCATTTTGAGTTTTTGCTCCATTTTAACTGTGCAGCTGATAAAACATTGAAAATGCCTCTTCTTGTGTGTATTGTTTCTGGGTAAACGAGACAGACACTCTTTTGTAGTGTATGTGTCTCTGTTGCCGAGATTGCGTTTTGAGCTTCTTCGTTACCGACTGTCTAGGCTAATTGGTTGGCCTAGGCTATTATGTCAGGACCCTATTGAAGCTGGCAAATTCAAGGATATCGAAATCATATTCCTAATGTACTCTGCTGTATTGATCTTTGTCGAATCCTTTTATACGGACGTGGACTCCAGATTCCAGTAGTCAAGGCTGTGACAGAATGTCAGATTTCAAACACTACACAAAGTGGAAGGTGAAGTAGAGCTAAACTATTAAAACTCCCTTTTGATTGAATCAGCCCTTCCAATAACAGTTGTTTGAAAGTGAACAAACTGTAGTAATTAATGTATGATGGCAGTAATGATAAGAAACTATTTCTGTAGACATTGATACTGATGTGGCATTTTTATGTACTTCCTACGTAATCTCATAGTTAATCCTATAATAAAACTTCCAGACATTTCTTAACTCACGAATATATAATATAATAAGATACAATCTAACTAGAACACAATTAAAAAAGCTCGGCTTGGTAATACACAAATAAATGATGGCACTGTTTAAAATTCCATGTTTTATATTGTGAAATATAATTTTTCTTTTTAAAGGAGCATTTTTGGAATGATTACTAAAAGTATATATACAAATTTATTTAAATAACTGTTTTTCTACACCAGTTTCAATGAAAATACTGTGTTAATCTTTTTTTGTAGTATAGTTTGAATTCTTACTAATGATTTTCATTATACTTTTTAAGTTTTTTTTTCTTCTGACAAACTGCTAAATAAAAGGCCTTCGTGATCAGATATGGACATTGGTAAGAATTTGTCTCTTCTGACGGATCTGAGGTTGTTTCCTGTAATACGAGTAGTTTTCTAAAACTGTAACCAAAAATCTAGTGGAAACTGTTAGACTCATGTTATAACTATTATAAAAATATGATAAACTCCAAACTACAAAATAGATTTATTTTCGTCGATTTATATTTTTTAACGTTCATCCATTATTACGATAGTTATTTACCAATCGATAACACGTGTGAATTTCTTCCTCAACCATGTCAGATATTCCATAACTGTTATGCCACCATAATAGAACAAACTATGCAATTTTGTTGAATAATTCCACAACACAAACAAAATAGTAAATTGCTTCAGTGTTTCAATGAAAACAAATGTACAACAATGCTCATGATTCCCAGGAATTTATTTAGTAATTGTGTGTGCGAGACGAAAGCTACAGACAGTACAATGTGTCACAACGGGATACGGGAGGTCCTCCATAGCATGTTGCACCTGTCAATGACCCATTATCTCAAATGTGACGAGGGTGCAATAAACCAACACTCCCTCGCCCCTCGGTTCGAGCCGTGAGCCTGCCAGGCTCAAGGAAGTCCTCGCCGAATATTTATATTGTTTGGGTTTATCCTACTCCAGAAATCAGATTGTTTTCTAAAAGTGTCTATTTTATTGCTAATATAAACTAATCTATCAGAACTGTTTATAAAATTTTATGTATAAAGGTTAAAAGTGTTTTACTTTTTACATTAATGATGAACTTATAAACGAGAATAATAAATTTACATGAATTGTTAAAATAATGAAATTTATTCCTCGGGTAAAGTACCTTTATTTCAATGTATAATGTTGTATATAGGTAGATTAAAATAAAGAATCAAAGATACAATTTTTTTATAAACTATGACTAGTGTGTATATGAACATTTTAAAATTATCTGGTTACTTTCAAATGACAAAACTACTTGCTGACGCTTTCAATGGAGTGTTTTTACAATTAAGTACACATAACCAAAATAACCTATTTAAATGATAAAAAATATCCATCTGTAAAACAGTACAGAAATCTGCTAGATGAAGGAGTAGTATAAAAATAGCACAAAGCTAAGGCAGTTTCCGGGTAGCCTACAGCTGACTTCACACAGTCCACAGATCTCACAGGTAGATAACGATGAAACTTTATCTATCTAAAGCTGTAGTCAGGATCGAATTTTGAATTAACATTAATTTAGAATATGAATAGAATAAATAAATTCAAATACATAGCTACATATACTGAGTCAAAACTAAAATATACACTTTCACTGTTTCTATCCACCAAATACTTGTTGCTTAAAATTTCTTTAATGCCTGAGATTAAAAAAATATTTTACAATAACAAGATTAAATCGGGTTTATTAGGGTTCTTAAGTCTTAACTGTATGTTTAAAAATCAATTTTCAACTATTTTAAAGCCTGTAAAATCTACACATTTTGCCTAAACTCGTGGAATCTTTTTGTTAAACGTTAAAAGTGAAACTAGGACTAAATTTATTTTAATACCATCAAAATCTTAAGTTCCTTTCAATATAATATAATCTTTAATGCCAAGTGGCCTCAAGATCAGATAATAATGAGGCATCATATTTTAATTTCAATTAGATGGATTGTATAGTAAATTTTAACACGAATTGGTTTTAGAGAAAATGTTTGTGTTAGTAATCATTTGAAGGATTGAAAAATACATTGTGATTTTGAAGAAAGCTTTAATGGTTTCCGGTAAAACAGAGGAAACTATGACTATTTACTATTTTACACCTCCGTGATAAACGGATGAACGTCGATATCCGTCCATTCATTTGCTTACGGCTGATACTAATATTCTCAAAAGTATGGAAGGACATTTTTCTAAACACTTCTCTTTGGCTATCATTTAACGACTTGTAGGAAAATTATAACACTTCTATTTCATAGGAATGATATGTATGCTGTATGTATGATATCAAATACTGAGTGCCAACCGTTTAATTATGAAATTATGAGGTATGCAATAGGGTAAGTTTGATATAGACGCCACATAGTATACCTACATGCTATATCCAAACAATGGCGGGTCTAACAATAAAAAAAATCCACTCCTTTGAAGGCTGGGTTGGGTTAAAATAGGTAATGGCAGTATAATTTATAGGATTATAAAGTGAAATTCTTTCATCGAAATACAGCAATGGAAATAGGAATAGCTTAAAATATTTGAATACAACTCTCGTTTAATGTCTAAACTTAAAAAAAATAACTCATTTCGTGAATGTAACAGTTTAGTTAGAAAAGTTTTAGTTACTCCACTAGAAACTGCAGGCAGTATTTTAAAATATAGGAAAATTTGTAACAATAGCAAAACCAAAAAAGGCTTAACAATAAACTGTAATAACTTAACAGTTTATGAATGAAGCTCCAAAGAGTAATTATTTATTAATTTATAATGTAAGGAGATGGCATTTAGTTACTTGTATCTTTCATGTATAGTCTATTAAAACCGTTCATATTTTTATTTTTAAGGGTTTTTCTTTTGGCCTTGGAATATCCATATTTTCTGTCACTAAAAATTTTACCAAAACTGTGATCACACATTTCTTTAAATTTATTATTACAACCAGCAGTCCTATTCACCACCTTATTGGGACTAAGTTTATATTTGTATTTATATTTTCCGTTTACAGAATTTCGAAATATAAAGATATAAACGCTGTAAACATTTCCTACTGCTGTTGAATTTTGAAAGCTTAAAAGTTTATACTTAAAGTGGTACATAGGCTATAAGTATATAAAGATACAAGAAATTTAATTCTTATGTCTTCAGATGCAATAAAAACACTGGTAAAAATATGTCAACCAATGGATATCGATATTTAATAAAACCACTGATTAGAAATTGGTTTTACTACATTATTTCCAAAATTAAAATGTATAACTAATAAAAGTCCAAATATACTTACAGATAATATAATTAGTAACCTAACATTGCATCACTGTGGTCTTTAAGATGTGAAGATCATTTACATGAAACGGACACCGTGAACATTCAGACACTGTATTCCTAATCACATTTACTGTTAAGGTATGTTACGTGTGGGTTGTTTATTTGGGTATAAACTACAGATTCGCAACATTTAATAATATTTCATTTTTTTGGTTTTACCTTTCAGATAATCGGTACCTGCTGTATATATAAGTATATCTGGAGTTTGTTGACTAGAGAGATGCGGTACAATACACAATACTCGTATATTGTGTACAAAAATATTTCTCAATGGTAAACGCTACAAATTAATTTCAGTTACAACTAACCTTCAAGCACTATTTCAAAAGTGCATATAAAGCGAAACAAACCTTAAAAGTATAAAAAAATCTATTAAGGTATAATTAATCTGAGTTATGAAACGCCTGCAGCTGAACGACGCAAACTACTTGCAGCTGCACGCAGCAGTGGATGTCCAACTGCTGGTTTAGACTGTACTCCTGGACTCTATGACACTGGACTTACTGAGACTGCTGTATTTTAATAATATTTCAGACCTGGACTCAGTGATACCTGGACTTTATGAAACTGCGTTATATTTTAATTTAATATTAGAGAACTGGACTTTGTGAAAACTGGACTTTATGAAACAAGCACTTTATTTAATGTAGTTTTTTGCTGGAAATTCAGTCCTGGACTTAATGAAAACTGGACTCAATGCAACCCTCCCGTATAGGAGCGTCATTGGAATCTTAAGTTATATAATCTAATATACATCAAATAGGAAATCAGTTCTTTAGGACATATTGCCCCGTGAATCATATATAATATATTGTTTGATATTTTTGCGTGGCACTACTTCTAAGAATGTTTTTGGAGTGGAGCACATCTTGTATTTAAAAAATAATTAAGTTTCTTGAAGGGATGTGATCCGGCTTTGTTATTTATTTTTTTTTTATAAACACGTTTTAAAATATTTGGTAATGATCTATATCTTCTTATTTGGAAGAACTTTAAACGTAGATTTTTGAGCCAGAACTGTCCTAAGAGCTGTGTGCTACTTTAAAACCATTTTAAGAATTGCAAATGTTTGCTTGAAACTATGTAAAAACCTTTAAGACATTTTTGGACAATTTATAATCAACCCAATTTTCAGTTGACTGCCTAATCTGATGTTCAGAAATTTGCATTACTTCACCGTAATCATAAAGCTTCAGTTACTTTAATTTTATACTGTGAGAGATGTATGTTGTATTGGTGGGTCCCGGCAGTATCTAGCTAAGCGATAAGGTTATGCTATCCCTCACTGTTTTGACAGGAGAGGTTGGTACAATGATGGCCTCACATTGTCTCAATCACACAAGATTGAGATTAATGCCCAAAATCATTCCTCATGGATCTTGACAGAAGGCGGCTTCTACTCTCAAACATACTCATCCAGAATATCTTGTCTCTTCGGAAGCAGGGCAAAGCTCAATATAGGACTAGGTGCAGTATATAAGCTTCTTGTTCTACGACAACAAAACACCCGTATGTTATAAAATACGTTATATAGTGCTGATAAATAATTAGCTTATCTGTATAACACACGAATTAAATTTAATTGCTATTAAAACAAATTTAAATACAATATGTTCACAATTATAAATGTATACTTCTCCTAAATCCCAGGAAGGTTCAGATTTCGCTGGTATATATCTGAAAGTAGTAATTTGTACAAAACACATATGTGTCAATTACTTATGGTTAAAACCGTTGATGCCCAGTAAATAAATGCATTTTAAACATGTTTTAAATTAAAGGGGGGGATTAAAGGGTTGTTAGATAGGTATCATTTACTGCAGAAGATGATTTTTGGAGTGAGCGGACCACCCTTTGTGTTTAAAAATTGTTTCAACATTTAAACTTAACGTTTAATAACGATATCTTACCGTCTCTCCTGCAAAATTTAGCTCCAAGAGGTTGGAACATGACTAGCCTTCTCTTTTTACAAAGGTGTGATGACTATGGTTAGAGGATGTTACATGAAATTTTGGGTGATCTTGCCACCAATTTTAACTATCCTGAATATCCTGCCACTCCTGAATCACCACAAAGGTGCTTTAAAAACTATATGTAGTAAAAGGTTTTCAATGCCAAAAATTGCAAAAGGTAGAAAAAAAGCATTACTTTGCAGCTAAGAACGAAGTGCTGGGATTCAAGTTGGAGGTGATTTCCCCAAACAACGGATCGGGGATAAACAACTAATACCCTGATCCAACATGTCACAAGCTTACACTACTTGTGTGTCACCACTGCCACTATGTTACCCTGATACATTATATGCTCTGGGCTTCAAACAGTAACATTTAAGTATATTGATTACAAAAAAAGAGGAGACATGTAAAATTTGGTCCTAGATCATACATGCATGTTTCTGCGCAAATAAATAATGATGTAATAGCTGCAAAAATTGTGAAATAAATATGGCAAGAAAACCCGTATATTATAAATATAATAATTATGCTTTTAATATTCTTAATTAACAAGAGCCACAGATACTTATTTTCCAATGCAAAATATTCAAATTTAAATCAATGGCCCATGATATATATATACATATATTGTTTATAGTCTATTTTAATTGTAATATTTCAGTCAAATGTCATAGCAAACGAAGAAAAGTATGAAGTACGAATAAATATGTTATGTGTGATAAAGCACTGTATTAAAATATTTTTACATAATTTTAAATGTAGGATAAATACATAAGTATAATTCAGTAAGCTAGTAACAAGATTTATTTTACCAAATTTATGATCATCCACATTTTTTACATGTTGAAAATATTAAAATTCGTGCAGTTAAATATTTAAAAAAACAAAGAAAATACCTATTACCTTTTCCCTCAAAAATCCTATCGGTTTCAGTTTACAATTTAAATGTAAAAAAGTAGCTCATAATAGCAACTACAGCCTTATTTTGTTAGAGTACCAAACCTGTTTGCGGTTGTCTAAACCATGTTAAGTTAAATAATTGTTAATTTATACATATTCATAATTTAAAATTATTAAATTAGTATACTATATTAACAAATATTGCGAGCGAAATGTTTTGATGATAATAGACAAGTTTTCAATACATTGTATACATTGAAATATTCACAGAGATTAATTTAGCTAAGTATAATCTTATTAAAACATTCAAAAAGGGCATATAAACTTTTACTTAAATTTATAAATGCCTTCATTAAAAATTATCAAGCAGATTATTTGGAAAAAATTTGCAATATAAAACCAGAATAGCTGGACAGGAATTATGTTGTTGGAGAGTTGTAAAATAAGTGCAGGATTGGTTATCTGAATAAGTTTGCATGAAAAACACCGTACTCTTATTGTATTTTTTGAACTTGTTTTTTTCTTATCAAATGCATGATTAAAAAACGACTTTCAATTATTATGCTGGGTAAATCAAGAAAAGTAGTTCAGAAGTGTAAAATAGGATGTTGAGAGTCACACAAACCCTTTTATATAAAACCTTTGTGACCATCCGTATTCACAATACAGACTTCCTTGCGTAAAAGTGTATTTCTTTTAAGGAACGTAAATACGAGTATACTTAAAAGTAGCTGTTCTGAAGAGAAAATATTTTAGGAAATAGATGAATTAATTTGGATGAATGTCTTCAGAAGTAAGTTAATTATGTATTGAATCCCAATATCAGTATGTTGCAGAATACAGTCTATGATACAGACTCAGCATTTAGGCATAAACGTATAGATGAAAATGTGGATAAAGAATATTTGGATAAAAAAAAACCTAAATCAAATAACATTCTATATGAAATAGTTTTATTAAGAACACGCTATACAATTATATGATTATTTTCTAAATTACGAGATAGACGTGTTGTCGGGTCAGAGAGTCAGGATGTTAGTGAATCGCCAAACAACGGTTGGAACTAAACAACTAATCTCCTGATCCAACATGTGGCAAGCTTACTTGTGTGTCGTTACCGTTGCTCTGTTACCCTAATACATTACACTCTGTTGACCTTGCTGTACTGTTGATTATTCAGAAAACATTCGAAATATGGGAGTTCCTGGCTCCTAAAAGCGCTGAGCCTGTTGGGGCTCTTGGCCTTTAGGAGCTCCCAGTCTGTATTTAAACTGAGTTTAAACTGAGAGTTTCGGGCCTGTGGAGCATACATATATTTGTGAGCTCTCGGCCAATAGCAAGCCCAGGTATTTGGAATCATTCAAACAATAGATATCGTTCTATTGCGTGAAAGGATTAAACAGCGACTAGATCTTACCTTATAAAGATGTCTGCAAAGACGCAACATGAACTGCGATCAAAACTCGCAATGAGACAGACGTACATATTTAGTACAAAACTACAGTACATGGAGGGATAATAATGTACTAATCGTAATAACTTGATTACAATCCAAGTAAAAACTAACAAAATATCTGCTGTTTAAAAGAGTATGCAATAGCTGAAATGTTGAAGTATATCAGAATATATACTCGTGTCAGCTATTACCATATAGTAAGAAACCAGATTTCTATATACTTGTTAAAATATATACCTGAAACTGTTTTAATGACGTTTTTTGGCCGATTGGCAACTTTCAGACCGATTTCCTCTGTAGCTCTAAACATCTTTTTGAAATCAACACCTAGTTTCATAAAGTTCTCTTTTATAATTCAGCATTGTTTCACAAAGTTTACTGGTTAGTGGTTTAAGTATTATTAGTCTCCAGTTAAGTCTTATGTATGGCTTTTTCTAGATTAGCCAGGTCACAAAAGCATATTTATTTCCCTTTGTTGAAGCTAGTCTGGAATATCTGCTATCATCAGAATTCAATAGCTTACTTCTCGGTAACTTACATTTCTGTGGTAAATCCAGGTCTAACTAGTCTTCTGATATCAGTATATACTTAAACGTATTATAGACTGGAATCTTTATAGGACTTGACTCCATTAAACAGAATATAGTCAGAAGCTAGGACGTGTCATTTGTAGAAAGCCACCTGTAAACCAGAAGGTGCGAGAGGATACTGAGATATCCAAAACCATGAGGTGCCATTGGCAGAAAGGTCTTAAAGTCTAAGTTCTCCTGTGGGCTTAAAAATGACTAAGTTAAGAGAGGAAAGTTTAAAGGAAAGTTATAAACATTAATCCGATAGTGACTCAGATGGTAAATAATCATGCAGCACTAAGCCTTTTGGAGGGCAGAAAATCTAAAGGTGAAAAACGACTGATTAATTTATATTGGTCAAAATCATTTACCGGATATAAACTTCAAAAACGCGAAATTTCTCTAGGACCACGAGCTCACATAATGTTAAATTCGTATAAAAGATGGAATGTTCTGTATCCGAGGATACCAGAAGGCATGTATATATAGATGAAAGCTTTAGTTGTTGGAATTGATTAAAGTTTAGAATATTAGACGCCGGTAACTCGCATTATAGAAGAAATTCTAGAGCGCGTTCAGTTATTTTATTAGACCATGTTTTGTTAATATCTATTATTGTGTAATTAATTTACAATTTTTCCTTATGAATTAAAATATCACTGATAGACCTCTAAAGATGGCAAAGCAACATCATATATGTTTTAAGTAATCCCATTCATCCAAAGAGTCGATCCTAGAATGAATGTTTTAAGGAGATATATTTTTTTAAAATGTGAGACTATATATATTATATTATTATATATATATATATATATATATACTAGCAGACCCGACAGACGTTGTCCTGTACATACGTCTTTAATTCGAAAATTTTAAAACTTTGATTAATCTGTAACATTCTGGGCTGTTTTGATAAAAATGTCTATTAAAAAGTTATTACAATATCTAACTTCAACACATGTACATTTAATCACACTTCGACCAACCGATAGTGTGTGAGTATAACATGAGTGATGTGAAATGTAGAGGATATTTTAAATGAAAACTTACTTAATCTGAAGGTAAAAACTTGCAACAAACTATTTTATAACAGGTATATTTTTTCAATTTACAACTTAATTTATCGTAATGCCATTGAATGTACAATATTTTTTGTTAATCCTTCAGGAGTATACACAAAACAAATTAGATGATTTTCCGATAGGGCTGAAGTATAATAAGTGACCTCCATCACAATCAAATTATTAATATTTCTGAATAGCCTATATAAGTACTATCCGAATTAGGTTATAGTTATGTAAAGGCTGAAGTATAATAAGCGGCCACCGTCACAATCGAATTATTGATATTTCTGAATAGTCTATCTAAACTACCGAATTTCATTATAGTTAATTAAAATTACAGTATAGTATCGGAACTGGGCAACAGAATTTAATTTATCTAAAATACTAAATAAGTATTCCGTATAGGGCTGAAGTATAATAAGTGGCCACCATCACAATAGAATTATAGATATTTCTGAATAGGCTATCTACACTACTAAAATGACGAACTTAATTAGATTATAGTTATTTAAAGGCTGAATTATAATAAGCGGCCAACATCGCAATCAAATTATTGATATTTCTAATTAGCCTATCTAAACTAACAAATTTCATTATCTTTATATTTATATTTCTTGTGTGCGTGTATATGGAGCTGAACTCCTCCTAAATGGGTGGACCATCTTGGAATGTTTTACATTGTATCCAGCAGAATGCGCTACGATCACAATTTTCAAATGTTTTCTATTTTAATTCCAGGTTTTCCTGACAGGTTGTGCTGCTATCAAATATGTGTGTTGTTTTGTAACATCGTGTAATTATTGTGTGAGTGCTAATTGTAATATTACATTAATAGAGATTGAAGATGTTTGAAGTACATAAAAAACTATAGTCATTCATTGAAGTTATTGAACTAATTATGAACATTTATTGAACGAAGTGAGTATATTGGTCGCATAACCTAAGTAGCATACAAATCAAAAGGTTGTGTTTCTATGTGTGAATAACTATTGTTAACAGTTTGGTCACATAAGTTCAAATTAAGTAGCATATAAATCACATGATTGAATAACTATTCGTCCTCTTCCACGAAGACGAGGCATTTTTCTGTAAAAATAAAATTCTGTATAATAGTACACAATGAATATGAGTAACTTATTGAATATGTAATTTTAATTAAGTAACGTCTAGATAAAATTTATAACAACGTATACTACGATATCTAAAATACGAAATAAGTATTCCCTATAGGTCTGATGTACAATAAGTGGCCACCATCACAATCGAGTTATTGATATTTCTGATTAATCTATCTAAACTACCGAATTACATTATAATTATTTAAAATTACAGTATAGTATCGGAACTGGCCAACAGAATTTAATTTATCTAATATACTAAATAAGTATTCCCTATAGGTCTGAAGTACAATAAGTGGCCACCATCACAATCGAGTTATTGATATATCTGAATAGCCTATCTAAAGTACTAAAATGGACGTTCCAAATTAGATTATAGTTATTTAAAGGCTGAAGTATAATAAGCGGCCACCATCTCAATCGAATTATTGATATTTCTGAATAGCCTATCTAAACTACTAAAATGACGATCCGAATTAGATTATAGTTATTTAAAGGCTGAAGTATATATGTAGGCTACTAAATAAGTATTCCCTATAGGTCTGAAGTACAATAAGTGGCCACCATCACAATCAAATTATTGATATATCTGAATAGCCTATCTAAACTACTAAAATGACGATCCAAATTATAGTTATTTAAAGGCTGAAGTATAATAAGCAGCCACCATCTCAATCGAATTATTGATATTCCTGATTAGTCTATCTAAAACTACCGAATTTCATTATAGTTATTTAAAATTACAGTATAGTATCAGAACTGGCCAACAGAATTTTATTTAAAACCAATTCCTACACTATTAACAATAGTTATTCACACATGTGATTTGTATGCTACTTAATTTGAACTTATCTGACCAATTTTGACTGCAGATTAAAAATGTAAATTACAACAAATTATTTGAAATCCATTAGTTTTAAAACTTGATTATCTAAAATGTTAACAATAGTTATTCACATAGAAACACAAACCTTTTGATTTGTATGCTACTTAGGTTATTTGAGGTAATGCGAACAATAATCTCTATTAACATACTATTACAATTTTAGCACTCACATAATAATTACACGGTGTTTTATTTTTTATTTTCTTCTTTTTGCCTGTTGGCTGGCCTTTATAAACCTATAACGCGGCCTCGTAGTACACTTTTTATAACTTTATTCTATTATATTTTAATGTTATTTGCCGTATTTACTTTTGAAACATGAACCTTACAAAACAACACACACACATTGATAGCAGCACAAACTGTCGGGAAAACCTGGAATTAAAATAGAAAAATATTTGAAACTGCGATCGTAGAGCATTCTTCCAAAATCAACACTTAATAACTTCTCATGAAAGCTAAAACTTCCAATTTTATATCTGGATAATCTCTATCCTCCAAAGTGAGTACAGAATATATTGAAGTAAGAAGTGGTGTTATTTTTATATGTTTATGCTTACTCTATGCTTTCAAGACTATAATTGATTAAACGTATGGCTGTGTTGTAATATTATAATGTTTACATAGAACAATTGGTGAAAATTTAACTTTGCAATCTGCATTAGACTACTGATCAAGCACTTTATAATAACGTAATCTTAATGCAAACAAATGTTTCTGCCTCTTTGGTGAACTTCAGCTGAAAATATTCACAGCTGTTAAGTATCAGTTCACTTTGTATTACGTGCCGTAGTCTGTCGGATCCAATATAAAACACTCCAACATCAACAACAATTTATAATTAAAAATTTAATTAAATTTGACCGAATAAATAACTATAATTAAATTCAGTAGTTTGGATAGGCTATTCAGAAATATCAATAATTCGATTGTGTTGGTGGCTGCTTATTATACTTCAGCCTTTATATAACTATAATCCAATTCGGATAGTAGTTTGGATAGGCTATTCAGCAATATCAATAATTCGATTGTGATGGAGGCCACTTAATATACTTCAGCCCTATCGGAAAACCATCTAATTTGTTTATGTACAACTCCTGAAGGATTAACAAAAAATATTGTACATTCAATAGCACTACGATAAATTAAGTTGTAAATTAAAAAAAATATACTTGTTATAAAATTAGTAATTTAAAAATTACAGTATAATGTCGGAACTGGCCAACAGAATTTAATTTAAAACCAATTCCTACACTATTAACAATAAGTAGTTATTCACACATTTGATTTGTATGCTACTTAATTTGAACTTATGTAACCAATTCTGACTGCAGATTAAAAAATTTAAATTTCAACAAATTATTTTAAATCCAATTAGTTTTAAAACTTGATTATCTAAACTGTTAACAATATTCACACATAGAAAACACAACCTTTTGATTTGTATGCTACTTAGGTTATTTGAGGTATGCGACCAATATACTCACTTCAATAAATGTGCAAAGTGAGAATAACTTAAATAAATAACTATAGTTTTTTATGCACTTTAAACATCTTCAATCTCTATTAATGTATTATAACAATTAGCACTCACACAATAATTACAGAATGTTACAAAACAAAGCACAAATTTGATAGCAGCACAAACTGTCGGGAAAACCTGGAATTAAAATAGAAAAACATTATGGCTGTGTTGTAATATTATAATGTTTACGTAGAACAATTGGTGAAACTTCATCTTTGAAATCTGCATTATACTACTGATCAAGCACTTTACAAATTTAAAATATGAACTTTCTAAATTTTAAATGTGAATAAATGTTTCTGCCTCTTTGATGAACTTCAGCTGAAAATATTCACAGCTGTTAAGTATCAGTTCACTTTGTATTACGTGTCGTTCGTGGCGCAGTCTGGCGGATCCAATGTAAAACACTTCACCATCAACAACAATTTTATTATTAAAAAATTAATTAAATAAACTATTAAAATTGGACCGAATTATGAATCTAAAACCATTCTCGGAACCAACTGAAGACACAAAAAGTTTCATTAAAATCGGTCCACCCGTTTAGGAGGAGTTCAGTAACATACACACGCACACAAGAAATATATATATAAAGATATATATATATATATATAATTTAAGCTCGCCCGTGCAAAATGTACGAAAAGTAGTTGGTGTGGAAAGGGAGATTCACTCAGTAATGAGTTTAGTTTGAAACAAATTCCTTACCTTTACTAGAAGTTTTGCAATTAAGATGTCTCTGAACTCATAAAATCTATTCTTAGACGGCGCTACCAATTACTTTCATTTTAAAATTGGCTGAGCTTTAGCAAACCTTACCATTTGTGAGACTCGAATTTTATCTTTGCCTGTCCGTCTATCTGTCTTCATTATGTTTGTCTGTATAAAGATATTTTGAAAACGGAATGTTCAAAAGTGTTAACGAATCTCCGTTTATATATTTAGCAGCACTAAGTCGTCATGATGGTGCAGGTCACTTTTTGGGATGTACCTGAGTATTAGCGAATATGTTTACATTTGTGGTTATTATA